>NW_025212098.1:0-3865 GCF_004010195.1 Chiloscyllium plagiosum
AGCACTCAGGATGTCACCTAGCCAGGGGACGAAACGTCTGCAACACAAATTCCCAGCTCGGCGAACAGAACCACAACAACTAGAGAGTTTGCCCCCTGACACCCACTGATTCCAGTTTTGCTCGGGATCCTTGTTGTCACATTTGGTCAAATGCAGCTTTGATGACAGGGGCTGTCCCTCTCCCCTCAGTGGGAAGTGAGGGTGGGAAATGGAAACTCTGGGCAAAGGATGTCAGGCAATGTTTAAGGAAGGTGAGGTACTGAGGCTGAGGTGATGGTGGGGTCTGCTGAAGGGAACTGTACCTGCTTGAGTTGCTTCAGCCTCTGGAAGGGGAGAGGGGCTGTCGGATCATCTGGTGGCTCAAACTCATCGTCCCCCTGAAACCACAGCTCTATCTGCAATCAGAAACCAACAAGAGTTAGAACCGAGAGAGACTGAGGGAACACAATATGGGAGAAGGGGACAGAGACACAAAGATGGAGGGAGAGTGGTCGATGGGTAGTCGGGTTTTCAAAGTACAATCCACCTTACCAAGAGGTTCCTGACTGGGAATCAGATCCTCATTTGTGAACAGAATGGGTGAGGGGGAGGGACTGACTACTGCGATGCACATGGGGAACAGCAAATGTGTCTGATTACCTAGTCTTGCTTCTGTGTCGTGAACCTGTGTACTGCTCCTGTGTAAGTATAACTCTGCAGCTCTCGGTACTGGGTGAAAGTGAGGGCTGCAGATGCTGGAGATCAGAGTCAAGATTAGAGTGGTGCTGGAAAAGCACAGCAGGTCAGGCAGCATCCGAGGAGCAGGAAAATTGACGTTTCAGGCTGGAGCCCTTTGATGAAGGGTTTTTGCCCGAAACATCGATTTACCCGTTCCTCGGACGCTGCCTGACCTGCTGTACTTTTCCAGCACCACACTAATCTCAGCTGTCTGTACTGGGCCTGTCTTCTGCAGCCATTCACTCTCATTGACAAGTTTCACTGGTTTGGCATTTGGTAGGGTCTGTGTGGACACCCGGTCAGAAAAACACCCTTCTTCAACCATCCTCTGTCTTCTATAGCCAAGCCAATTTGTATCCAACTTACTAACTCACTGTGAATCCATGTGACGTAACCTTCTGGACCAGTCTACCACGTGGAACCTCCTCAAATGCTTCGGTAAAGTTCATGAAGACACCATCCCCACCTTCGTCAATCATCTTCATCAGTTCCATTAAAAACTCAGTCAAATTTATGGAGGCCTGCACTGACTACCTGTAATAAGCTGACTCTTCTCCAAATGTGAGTAACTCCTGGCCCTGAGATTCTTCTCCAATAACCTCCTGACCACTGAGGTAAGGCTCACTAGCCAACCATTTCCTGAATTATCCCTGTGGACTTTCTTAAACAAAGGGACAACATTGACTATTCTCCAGCCTTCTGGGACTTTGCCTATGGTTAAAGAGGATACAAAAATCAGCATGTAGGTTTGCTCGCTGAGCTGGAAAGTTTCTTTTCAGACGTTTCATCACCATTCTAGGTAACATCATCAGCGAGCCTCTGGTGAAGCACTATGTTCTGACCTGTTTTCTATTTGTGTGTCTTGATCTGTTAAGTTGGGTGATAACATTTCCAGTTTGGGGTCCAAATCAATGTGTTTATTAATGGAGTTTCGGTTTGAATGCCAGGCCTTGAGGAATTCCCATGCGTGTCTGTTTCACCTGTCCTAGGATGTATGTGTCGCCCCAGTCAAAGTGGTGTCCTTCCCCGTCCTTATGTAAGGATGTAGTGAGAGTGGGTCATGTCTTTTCATGTCTTTTGGTGGCTAGTTCCCTGCCCGTCTGTCCGATGTGGTGTTTGTTACAGTCCATACAGGGTATTTTGTAAATGACATTCGTTTCGCTGGCTGTTGGTACAGGGTCCTTTAGGTTCATCGGTAACTGTTTCAGTGTGTTGGTAGGTTGGTAGGGATATAATGATGCCAAGGTTTCTGCACAACACGCCCTGAGACTCTAGCCACACTACCATACATCAAAGACATCTCAGAGATGATTACCAGACTACTCCGATCCCTTGACATCATAGTATCCCACAAACCTACCAACACACTGAAACAGCTACTGATGAACCTAAAGGACCCTGTACCAACAGCCAGTGAAACGAATCTCATTTACAAAATACCATGCAAGGACTGTAACAAACACGACATTGGACAAACAGGCAGGAAACTAGCCACCAGGATACATGAACATCAACTAGCCACAACACGACATGACCCTCTCTCACTAGTATCCTCACATACGGATGAGGAAGGACGCCACTTCGACTGGGACAACACATCCATCCTCGGACAAGTCAAACAGAGACACGCACGATAATTCCTAGAGGCCTGGCGTTCCAAACGGAACTCCATCAATAAACATATCGATTTGGTCCCCATTTACCAACCTCTGAGAAAAAGACAGGAAATTATATCACCCATCTTAACAGACCAAGACACACACATAGAAAGCAGGACAGAATACCAGTGCTTCAACTAGAGGTTCACTGAAGATGTTACCTAGTATGGTGACGAAACGTCAGAAAACAAACCTTCCAGCTCAGCGAGCAAACCCACAACCTGAACCTCAACCTGAGCTACAAATCTTCTCAAAAATCACAAGGATATAAATATCTCTGTCAAAGCTCCAGTAAGCTCCTGCCTTACCACCCTCAATGTTCTGGAATTGTTCCCATCAGGCTCTGGGGATTCATTTACCTTAATGTTTGTCAATACAGCCAATACTTCCTCCTCCTAAATATTGACTTGTCCTAGAATATCAATGTACCCTCCCTAAACCTAACCTCATCCATGTCCTTCCCATCAGTGAATACCAATGTGATGTATTCATTAAGGACCTCACTTCCTTGCCCTGACACCATGCATAAATTCCCTCCTTTGTCCTCAAGTGGATCTACCCTTCCCCTAGATACATTCTTGCTCCTAAAATGCCTTGGGACTTTTCTTCATCCTACTTGCTAAGGATATTTCAGGGTCGAGAGTGTGGTGCTGGAAAAGCACAGCAAGTCAGGCAGCATCCGAGGAGCAGGAGAATCAATATTTTGGGCATAAGCATTTCATCAGGACATTCCTGATGAAGAGCTTATGCCCGAAACATTGACTCTCCTGCTCCTTAGATGCTGCCTGACCTGCTGTGCTTTTCCAGCACCTCACTCTCGACTCTGATCTCCAGCATCTGCAGTCCTCACTTTTTCCCATAGTCCCTTCTAAAACTCTTAATTCCTCACTTAAGTTCCCTTCAGCTTCCTTTACATTCCTTAGGGGGTGAATTTTAGAAACTTAGTTTCCCAAAACTTAGAGATGCTTCCTTTCACTTTTTGATTAAACTTTCAATATCTTTTCTCATCCAGGGTAGCCAAACCTTGCCGTTCTTTACCTGCATCCTCTTTGTGGATTGTATTATACAGGGCCTTGTATGAGGACCCTGTATTTTGACCGTGTATTGTGGGTCTTGTGTTGCAGGGCTGTGATTGTGTACATGTGCTTCAAATTGTGTTTTGATCCTGTGTTAAGTGTGGGATGTGGGACCAGTATTTATTACCCCGTCCCTAGTTGCCCCTTGTGAAGGTGGGGGTGAGCTGCCTTCTCTTCCCGCTGCAGTCCATGTGCTGTCGGGTGACCCACAATGCCCTGAGGGAGGGAATTCCAGGACCTTGACCCAGCGACACTGAAGAAATGGCGATATATTTCCAAGTCAGGATGGTGAGTGGCTCAGAGGGGAACTTCCAGGGGGTGGTGTTCCCATGTACCTGCTGTCATTGTCCTTCTAGATGGAAGTGGTTGTGGGTTTGGAAGGTGCTGTCTGAGGATCTTTGGTGAGTTTCTGCA
>NW_025212098.1:4187-8273 GCF_004010195.1 Chiloscyllium plagiosum
TTTAATCTCTTCCCATTGACACATGACCATGAAGCATACGGTAATCAGTCGCTGTAATCCATTCACTTATTATCGCAGGACATTGACATTCACCGGGCCTTGTAAGATGATAATTGCCCATCTTAAACAATGTATCGACAATCAACCATGTGGCTGAGAGACCTTTTGTATTATTCCCATAAAACGTACTGCCTTTGGATGGAGAGCAGAGATTCGTGGAGAAGTGTCACCACAAGTAGACACACGACTACTTTCAGGGACATGGAGAATCTCGCACTGCTCTCCGATAATAAAGTATCTGCTGTTGTACTGAAACATGTGTTGTCTGGATTTGTGGAACAAAATATACATTAACAGCCTCACAATTCTATGTTTGAGTTTTCATTTTCAATCAGGAAGTGTCTGCTTTGCCTTCCCATATCTAACAAACCATCAGATTTCACCTCTGCAGCCTCAGATCCTCTCTGTAACCATAAATAAACGCTGAGTGCTGAAGAAATGTAGCAGGTCCAGAACCATCTGCAGAGAGTGAGAACAGAGTTCAAATCCAGGTCTGACAGTGTGTCAGAATAAAGCTCAATCTTGTGGCACTGCCACATTGACAATTGTTAGTGCCAACACCTCAATCAAAGTCTCTTCATGATCCTTTACTTTTATCAAATCGGAGTGGTCTATGGTGCAGAACAAGTCCCTTCAGCCCATTGATTCTGTGGCAGTCAAACACCACCATCAAACTATGGTAACTTCATTTCTCAGCCCTCGGCCCATCACCTTATATCAGGTAAAAACAAAGACTGCAGATGCTGGAAACCAGAGTCTAGATTAGAGTGGTGCTGGAAAAGCCCAGCAAGTCAGCAGCAGGAAAATTGATGTTTCGGGCCAGCAGTACAGACTACAGATTCAAAAACACCAGCAACGGTTCTCCTTCAAGACCCATCACCTTGTATATCTTGGCATTGCAAGTGCACTTCTGAAAACTTCTTCAATGATTTGAGAGCTTCTGTCTGCAATACCCTTCTGGCAGTGAATTCAGTTTCTCACCACCCTCTGGGTGAAAGCCTTTTTCCTTCATTACACAGACTATGAGTATAGGAGTTAGGACATCATGTTGAGGTTGAACAGACCTCTTCTAGCATACTGTGTCCAATTCTGGTCTCCCTGTTATAGGAGGGGTATACAAGATGTTGCCAGGACTGGAGAGTTTGACTTATATGGAAAGGGGCTTGAAGGTTGAGGGGCGACCTTACAGAGGTTTACAATATAATAAGGGGCATATATAAGGTGAATGTCAGATGTCTTTTCCCTCGGATGATAGACTTCAGGGCTTGTATATGAAGAGGAAGGGATTAGAGGGATATGGACCAAGTACTGGTAACTGGGACTAGGGTAAGTTAGGATATCCGGTCAGCATGGACGAGTTGGGCCGAAGGATCTGTTTCTGTGCTGTACGTCTCTATTACTCGATGACATGGTTGAGATGTATAAAATAATGAGAGGTGTTCATAAGGTAGATAGTGAGGAAATTTTCCCCTTGCACTAGGGAGCTTATTCCACCCTCGACTTCAGGACTAGGGGACATATTTTTAAAGTGAGAGGAGAAAGATTTAAAAGGGAAATGTGGGTCACCTTTTTCTACACAGAGAGTGGTTCGTGTGTGAATGAACTTCCAGAGGTATTAATGGATGCAGGTACAGTTCCAATGTTTAAAAGGTATTTGGACAAACAGGAAAGAATTGGAGGGATATGGGCCAGGAGCAGGCGGTGGGATTAGTTTTGTTTGGGATTATGATTAGCATTGACTTGGGGGGAACCAAACGGTCTGTTTCCATGCTGTATGACTTTATCACTGACATTCCCCTTAAGCCTCCTGCCCCTTACCTTAAAAATTCTGCACTGCCTTCCATTCTTTACAGCATTTGTCTTAACTGGTTCCTCCATCAAGGGGAATATTTCCTTCCTCTCTACCCAATCACCACCTCTCATTGTTTTATACATCTCAATGATGTCATCGAGTCAAACAGATGTACAGCACAGAAACAGATCCTTCAGCCCACTCGTCCACGCCGACCAGATATCCAAAATTAACCTCGTCCCATTTACCAACACTTGGCCCTCGAATCCCTTCCAATTCAACTTAAAAATCACACAACACCAGGTTATAGTCCAACAGGTTTATTTGGAATCACTAACTTTCGGAACACTGCTCCTTCATCAGGTGGTGATGGAGTTTTCTTCTACCCCTCCCAATACCATTTATATATTATTAGCCGCGTACTGGCCTGCACTTCCTCTTGCATACACGCACGGCCTGTTGCATGAAAACGTTGGCCCTTAGGACCTTGTAAATCCTTCCCCTCTCACCCTAAACCTATGCCCTCTAGTTCTGGACTCCCCCACACCAGGGAAAAGACCTTGTCTATTTACCCGATCCATGCCTCCATGATTTTATAAACATCTGGAAGGTCACTCCTCAGCCTCCAACACTCCAGGGAAAACAGCTCCAGCCTATTCAGCCTTCCCTGTAATTCAAACCCTCCAACACTGGCAACATGCTTGTAAATCTTTTTTGAACCCTTTCAAATTTCACAACATCCTTTCTACAGGAATCAGAGCAGAATTGCACACAATACTCCAAAGGTGGCCTAACCAATGTCCTGTACAGCTACAACATGACCTCCAAACTCCTTTACTCAATGCTGTGACCAATAAGGGAAAGCATACAAAATGCCTTCTCTACTATCCTATTTACCTGCGACTCCCCTCTCAATCTCTCTGGTCTAAGGAAAATGAACCAATCTTTCCAGTCTCTCTTCATAACCGAAACTCTCCAGCTCAGACAACATCCTTCCAAGTCTCGACTGCGAGCATATCCCTCCTTAAATGTGGATTCCAGAAATGCAGACAACAAGCTAGCTGTCCCCTAGCCAATGTTTTCGACAGTTCTGACAGAACTTCCCAGCTCAAACTCTGTGCTTACCAAGGAAAGGCGAGTTTATCACCTGTCCCGGTGTTTAAGTGACTGGTGGACAGGCACAACAAGGTCCCTCTGATCTTCAGTGCTTCCCAGGGTCCGATAGTTCATCATGTGTTCCCTTACCATGTTTGTCCTCCTATGGTCTAATTCTATCTTCCTCACAGTTTGCCAGCACACTAGTTTTCATATCATCCGTGAACTTACTGATCAATCCTCCAACTTTCAAGTGAAAGTTATTTCTATAAACCTAGATACTGTGAGGACCCAATACTGGCCTTTGCAAGATCCCACTGGGCACAAGCTTCCAGTTACAGAAGCACATCTCAACCATCACCCTCTGCTTCCTGCCACTCAGCCCATTGTGGATCCAATTTGCCAAATTTCCTTGGATGCCATGGGCTCTTGTCTTTGCCGTCAGTGTCCCATGCAGGACCTTATCAAAAGCCCCACTGAATCTCAAGTAGCCTACAGCAAATGCATTGCTGTCACCTACAGATCTGTCCACCTCTATGACAAATTCAATCAGGTTGGTCAGATATGACATTCCTTTAATAAAACCACACCTACTGTTCTTGCCTGCTCCAAGTGCAGATTCATTCTGTCCCTAAGTATTCATTCCAACAGTTTCCCCACTGTCAGACTGATTGGCCTGTAGATTCCTGGTTTCTCCCTCCTTCCTTCTTGAAGACCTTGTCACATTGGCTGATTTTAATTGATGTCTGCAGCCAAGTGTTAGGTCTCAAGTACAGCTTGGGGAAGGTAGAAAGGGACAGTGGTAACATCTTTACCTTTGAGATAGGAGATCCAGGTTCAAGTCCCACCTGGTCCAGAAGAATATCATACCATCACTGAGCAGATTGGTTGAGAAACTATCTCCAAGGTGTTTTTGATCTACCTGGACTTGTTTTCTCCTCTCCTGAAATGACTTAGCTAATCCTAGTTAAAAATCACACAACACCAGGTTGTGACAACCACCTGATGAAGGAGCGTCGCTCCGAAAGCTAGTGTGCTTCCAATTATACCTGTTGGACTATAACCTGGTGTTGTGTGATTTTTAACTTTGTACACCCCAGTCCAACACCGGCATCTCCAAATCATAGTTAATCCTGAAT
>NW_025212098.1:8978-25022 GCF_004010195.1 Chiloscyllium plagiosum
CCCAGGTCTCAGAACATTATTTGAGTCTCTGGATTGATCATAGAATGTGGAAGCAGGCCATTCGGCCTATCAGGTTCACACGGCAGAGCAGTCCATCCCGCCACTCTATCCCTGCATCCCTTCATTTCCTCTGGCTAGCCCACCTTTCCTGCACATCTTTGGACAGTGGGAGGAAACTGGAGCACACGGAGGCTGACACTGGGAGAATGTGCCAACTCCACATAGACAGTGGCCCGAGGCTGGGATTGAACCCGGGTGGGGTGAGGCAACACTGAGTCCCCGGGACAATCCCACCATCCCCTCCCGTTGGTGACCGTTTGATGTCTGTACCCGGGGAGTATCTAACTTGTGTAGCGTTTATTTAATAACGATTAGGGAAAAGAGCAATGCCTCCACAAACTAAAGATGCTTGGTCCCCCTCTAAAAAAATATTTATATCAAACAGAGACTTTATTCACAAAAAAAATGTACAAACATAGTCACTAAAGTTCGGTTCTGTACAGTCTTTACAACAAGTCTTTGTCATGACATATATCCTCCCCTTGGCTGATTAACTGAAATGTTAGGTCTGAGCTGTTCCTTCTGAATTAACATCACAAAGTTAAGTTGATAAGGATCTTTGTGAAGTGCCTGTGTTCTGTATCTGTTCTCCCATGTAGCCCGCCCTCCGAATATAATACCTTACAAAGCCTTAAACCTGGTTGTTAACTTTCAGCAGAAGCAGCCTCAGGGCATTGAACACAGACTGAATTACTCAGTGACGCTTGGATCAGGTCAGATCAAATTCTGAAGCAAACAGATGGCTGGGGAAAGTCAGCAGGTCATGCAGCAACGGTGAAGAGAGAGAGGAACAATTCGCATTTCAAGTGACCCTTTCCTCAAAACGGTCTGTTCAGAAGGAACTTTCCCGCAGAAGTCACTGGATTGAAAGGTGAACTCTCTCTGTCTCTCTCCCTCTCCCTTCAGACATGCTGCCGGACATGCTCAGCTTCTACAGCAATCTCTGTATTGAGCTTTCAGGACTCCAGCGCGTCCGTACAGATTGACTTCAGTGTTGAATTCCCAAGCTTGCTCAATGAAAGGGATACAATTCCTCCACAGGTTTGTGATGACAACATTATTGGCTCAATCTCTATCATGAGCTGAAAAATGTGTTGCTGGAGAAGCGCAGCAGGTTAGGCTGCACTGTCAGGAGGTTTAGTTCTGAGGGAGGGCCGCACTGTAAGGAGTTTAGTTCTGAGGGAGGGCCGCACTCTCAGGAGTTTAGTTCTGAGGGAGGGCTGCACTGTCAGGAGTTTAGTTCTGAGGGAGGGCCGCACTGTCAGGAGGTTAATTCTGAGGGAGGGACGCACTGTCAGGAGGTTAATTCTGAGGGAGTGCAGCACTGTCAGGAGTTTAGTTCTGAGGGAGGGCTGCACTGTCAGGAGTTTAGTTCTGAGGGAGGGCCGCACTCTCAGGAGTTTTGTTCTGAGGGAGGGCCGCACTGTCAGAAGGTTAATTCTGAGGGAGGGACGCACTGTCAGGAGGTTAATTCTGAGGGAGGGCTGCACTGTCAGGAGTTAGTTCTGAGGGAGGGCCGCACTGTCAGGAGTTTAGTTCTGAGGGAGGTCCGCACTGTCAGGAGGTTAATTCTGAGGGAGGGTCGCACTGTCAGGAGTTTTGTTCTGAGGGAGGGCCGCAATGTCAGGAGTTTAGTTCTGAGAGAGGGCCGCACTGTCAGAAGTTTAGTTCTGAGTGAGGTCCGCACTGTCAGGAGGTTAATTCTGAGGGAGGGTCGCACTGTCAGGAGTTTTGTTCTGATGGAGAGCCGCACTGTCAGGAGTTTAGTTCTGAGAGAGGGCCGCACTGTCAGGAGTTTAGTTCTGAGGGAGGGCCGCACTGTACAGGAGTTTAGTTCTGAGGGAGAGCCGCACTGTTAGGAGTTTAGTTCTGAGGGAGGGGAGCACTGTCAGGAGTTTAGTACTGAAGAAGGGCCGGACTGTACAGGAGTTTAGTTCTGAGGGAGGGCCGCACTGTCCAGGAGTTTAGTTCTGAGGGAGAGCCGCACTGTGAGCAGTTTAGTTCTGAGGAAGTGGAGCACAGTCAGGAGTTTAGTACTGAGGGAGGGCCGCACTGTTAGCAGTTTAATTCTGAGGGAGGGGAGCACTGTCAGGAGTTTAGTTCTGACGGAGGGCCGCAATGTACAGGAGTTTAGTTCTGAGGGAGAGCCGCACTGTTAGGAGTTTAGTTCTGAGGGAGGGCCGCAATGTACAGGAGTTTAGTTCTGAGGAAGAGCCGCACTGTTAGCAGTTTAGTTCTGAGGGAGGGGAGTACTGTCAGGAGTTTAATACTGAGGGAGGGCCGCACTGTCAGGAGTTCAATACTAAGGGAGGGCCGCACTGTCAGGGGTTTAGTTCTGAGGGAGGGCCGCAGGATCAGGTGTTTAGATCTGATGGAGGGCCGCAGAATCAGGAGTTTCATTCTGAGGTCGGGCCGCACTGTCAGGAGTTTAGTGCTGAGGGAGGGCCACACCCTCCCGAGTTTAGCGCTGAGGGAGGGCCACACTCTCCGGAGCTTAGCGCTGAGGGAGGGCCGCACTCTCCAGAGCTTAGCGCTGAGGGAGGGCCGCACTCTCCGGAGTTTAGCGCTGAGGAAGGGCCGCACTCTCCGGAGTTTAGCGCTGAAGGAGGGCCGCACTCTCCGGAGTTTAGCGCTGAGGGAGGGCCGCACTCTCCGGAGTTGAGCGCTGAGGGAGGGCCGCATTCTCCGGAGTTTAGCGCTGAGGGAGGGCCGCACAGTCAGGGGTTTAGCGCTGAGGGAGGGCCGCACTGTCAGGAGTTTAGCGCTGAGGGAGGGCCGCACTGTCAGGAGTTTAGTTCTGAGGGAGGGGAGCACTGTCAGGAGGTTAATTCTGAAAGAGGGCCGCACTTTCGTTCTGAGGGAGGCACGCAATGTCAGCTTTTTAGTTCTGACAGAGGTCCGCACTGTCAGGAGTTTAGTTCTGAGGGAGGGCCGCACTGTCAGGAGTTTAGTTCTGAGGGTGGGCCGCACTATCAGGAGTTTAGTTCTGAGGGAGGGCCGCACTGTGAGGAGTTTAGTTCTGAGGGAGGGACGCACTGTCAGCTGTTTAGTTCTGAGGGAGGGCAGCTCTGTCAGGAGTTTAGTTCTGATGGAGTGCCGCACTGTCAGGAGTTTAGTACAGAGGCAGGGCCACAATGTCAGCAGTTTAGATCTGAGGGAAAGCCGCACTGTCAGGGGTTTAGTTCTGAGGGAGGGCCGCACTGTCAGCGGTTTAGTTCTGAGGGAGGGCCGCACTGTCAGGAGTTTAGTTCGGAGGGAGGGGCGCACTGTCAGGGGTTTAATTATAAGGTCGGGCCGCACTGTCAGGATTTTAGTGCTGAGGGAGGGCCGCACTCTCCCGAGTTTTGTGCTGAGGGAGGGCCGCACTCTCCGGAGTTTGGTGCTGAGGGAGGGCCGCACTCTCCGGAGTTTAGCGCTGAGGGAGGGCCGCAGTCTCCGGAATTTAGCGCTGAGGGAGGGCCGCACTCTGCGGAGTTTAGCGCTGAGGGAGGGCCGCACTCTGCGGAGTTTAGTGCTGAGGGAGGGCCGCACTCTCCGGAGTTCAGCGCTGAGGGAGGGCCGCACTCTCCGGAGTTTAGCGCTGAGGGAGGGCCGCACTCTCCGGAGTTCAGCGCTGAGGGAGGGCCGCACTCTCCGGAGTTCAGCGCTGAGGGAGGGCCGCACTCTCCGGAGTTCAGCGCTGAGGGAGGGCCGCACTCTCCGGAGTTCAGCGCTGAGGGAGGGCGCCACACTGTCAGGCGTTTAGTTCTGAGGGTGTTCCGACATGTCAGGAGTTTAGTTCTGAGGGAGGGCAGCTCTGTCAGGTGTTTAGTTCTGAGGGAGGGCCGCACTGTCAGGTGTTAAGTTCTGAGGGAGGGCCGCACTGTCAGGTGTTTAGTTCTGAGGGAGGGCTGCAGTCTCCGGAGATTAGCGCTGAGGGAGGGCCGCACTCTCCGGAGTTTAGCGCTGAGGGAGGGCCACACTCTCCGGAGTTTAGCGCTGAGGGAGGGCCGCACTGTCAGGAGTTTAGAGCTGAGGGAGGGCCGCACTGTCAGGGGTTTAATTCTGAGGGAGGACCGCAGTGTCAGGGGTTTATTACTGAGGGAGGGCCGCATTGTCAGGGGTTTATTACTGCGGGAGAGCCGCACTCTCAGGAGTTTAGTTCTGAGGGAGGGCCGCACTGTCAGGAGGTTAATTCTGAGGGAGGGCCGCACCTTATTTCTGAGGTAGGGCCGCACTGTCAGGAGTTTTGTACTGAGGGAGGGCCGCATTGTCAGGGGTTTATTACTGCGGGAGAGCCGCACTGTCAGGAGTTTAGTTCTGAGGGAGGGCCGCACTGTCAGGAGGTTAATTCTGAGGGAGGGCCGCACTGTCCGGTGTTTAGTTCTGACGGAGGTCCGCACTGTCAGGAGTTCAGTGCTGAGGGAGGGCCGCACTGTCAGGAGTTTAGTTCTGAGGGAGGGCCGCACTGTCATGGGTTTAGTAGTGAGGGAAGTCCGCACTGTCAGGGGTTTAGTTCTGAGGGTGGGCCGCAATATCAAAAGTTCAGTTCTGAGGGAGGGCCGCAATGTCAGGAGTTTAGTTCTGAGGGAGGGCCTCACTGTTAGGAGTTTAATTCTGAGGGAGGGTCGCACTGTCATGGGTTTAGTAGTGAGGGAGGGCCGCACTGTCAGGGGTTTAGTTCTGAGGGAGGCCCGCAATATCAAAAGTTCAGTTCTGAGGGAGGGCCGCAATGTCAGTGGTTTAGTCATGAGGGAGGGGAGCACTTTAGTTCTGAGGGATGTCCGCAATGTCAGCTGTTTTGTTCTGAGGGAGGGCCGCAATGTCATGAGTTTAGTTCTGAGGGAGGGCCGCACTGTGAGGAGTTTAGTTCTGAGGGAGGAACGCACTGTGAGGAGTTTAGTTCTGAGGGAGGAACGCACTGTCAGGAGGTTAATTCTGAGGGAGGGCCACACTTTAGTTCTGAGGGAGGGGAGCACTGTCAGGAGTTTAGTTCTGAGGGAGGGCCGCAAAATCAAAAGTTCAGTTCTGAGGGAAGGCCGCATTGTCAGGAGTTTAGTTCTGAGGGAGGGCTGCACTGTGAGGAGTTTAGTTCTGAGGGAGGAACGCACTGTCAGGAGGTTAATTCTGATGGAGGGCCACACTTTAGTTCTTAGGGAGGGGAGCACTGTCAGGAGTTTAGTTCTGAGGGAGGGCCGCCATGCCAGCTGTTAAGTTCTGAGGGAGGGTCGCACTGTCAGGAGTTTTGTTCTGAGGGTGGGCCACAATGTCAGGAGTTTAGTACTGAGGGAGGGCCGCACTGTCAGGAGTTTAGTACTGAGGGAGGGCCACACTGTCAGGCGTTTAGTTCTGAGGGTGGGCCGCACTGTCAGGAGTTTAGTTCTGAGGGAGGGTCGCATTGTCAGGAGTTTAGTTCTGAGGGAGGGACGCACTGTCTGGAGGTTAGTTCTAAGGGAGTTCCGCCATGTCAGGAGTTTAGTTCTGAGGGAGGGCAGCTCTGTCAGGAGTTCAGTTCTGAGGGAGGGCCGCACTGTCAGGTGTTTAATTCTGAGGTCGGGCCGCACTGTCAGGAGTTTAGTGCTGAGGGAGGGCCTCGCTCTCCGGAGCTTAGCGCTGAGGGAGGGCCGCACTCTCGGGAGCTTCGCGCTGAGGGAGGGCCGCACTCTCCGGAGTTTATCGCTGAGGGGTGGGCCGCACTCTCCGGAGTTTAGCGCTGAGGGAGGGCCGCACTCTCCGGAGTTTAGCGGTGAGGGAGGGCCGCACTCTCCGGAGTTTAGCGCTGAGGGGGGGCCGCACTGTCAGGAGTTTAGCGCTGAGGGAGGGCCGCACTCTTCGGAGTTTAGCGCTGAGGGAGGGCCGCACTCTCCGGAGTTTAGCGCTGAGGGAGGGCCGCACTCTCCGGAGTTTAGCGCTGAGGGAGGGCCGCACTCTCCGGAGTTTAGCGCTGAGGGAGGGCCGCACTCTCCGGAGTTTAGCGCTGAGGGAGGGCCGCACTCTCCGGAGTTTAGCGCTGAGGGAGGGCCGCACTCTCCGGAGTTTAGCGCTGAGGGAGGGCCGCACTCTCCGGAGTTTAGCGCTGAGGGAGGGCCGCACTCTCCGGAGTTTAGCGCTGAGGGAGGGCCGCACTCTCCGGAGTTTAGCGCTGAGGGAGGGCCGCACACTCCGGAGTTTAGCGCTGAGGGAGGGCCGCACTGTCAGGAGTTTAGTTCTGAGGGAGGGCCACACTGTCAGGAGTTTAGTTCTGAGGGAGTGCCGCACTGTTAGCTGTTTAGTTCTGAGGGAGGGCCGCACTGTCAGGAGTTTAGTTCTGAGGGAGTGCCGCACTGTTAGCAGTTTAGTTCTGAGGGAGGGCCGCACTGTCAGGAGGTTAGTTCTGAGGGAGGTCCGCAATGTCAGCTTTTAAGTTCTGAGGGAGGGCCGCACTGTGAGGAGTTTAGTTCTGAGGGAGGGCAGCTCTGTCAGGAGTTTAGTTCTGATGGAGGGCCGCACTGTCAGGTGATTAGTACTGAGGGAGGGCCGCACTGTCAGGTGATTAGTTCTGAGGGAGGGCCGCACTGTCAGGTTTTTAGTTCTGAGGGTGGACCGCACTGTCAGGAGTTTAGTACAGAGGCAGGGTCACAATGTCAGCAGTTTAGTTCTGAGGGAAAGCCGCACTGCCAGGAGTTTAATACTGAGGGAGGACCGCACTGTCAGGGGTTTAGTTCTGAGGGAGGGCCGCACTGTCAGGAGTTTAATACTGAGAGAAAGCCGCACTGTCAGGAGTTTAGTCCTGAGGGAGGGGCGCACTGTCAGGGGTTCAATTCTGAGGGCGGGCCGCACTGTAAGGATTTTAGTGCTGAGGGAGGGCCGCACTCTCCCGAGTCAAGTGCTGAGGGAGTGCCGCACTCTCTGGAGTCTAGTGCTGAGGGAGGGCCGCACTCTGCGGAGTTAAGTGCTGAGGGAGTGCCGCACTCTCTGGAGTCTAGTGCTGAGGGAGGGCCGCACTCTCCCGAGTCAAGTGGTGCTCCCCTCCCTCAGAACTAAACCCCTGTAAGGATTTTAGTGCTGAGGGAGGGCCGCATTCTCCCGAGTCTAGTGCTGAGGGAGTGTCGCACTCTCCGGAGTCTAGTGCCGAGGGAGGGCCGCACTCTGCGGAGTTTAGCGCTGAGGGAGGGCCGCACTCTGCGGAGTTTAGCGCTGAGGGAGGGCGGCACTCTCCGGAATTCAGTTCTGAGGGAGGGCCGCACTGTCAGGAGTTTAGTTCTGAGGGAGGGCTGCAGTGTCAGGGGTTTAGTTCTGAGGGAGGGGAGCACTGTCATGAGGTTAATTCTGAGGGAGGGCCGCATCTACTGTCATGAGGTTAATTCTGAGGGAGGGCCGCATCTTAGTTCTGAGGGAGGTCCGCAATGTCAGCTGTTTAGTTCTGAGGCTGGGCCGCACTGTCAGGAGTTTAGTACTGAGGGAGGGCCGCAATGTCAGGGGTTTAGTACTGAGGGAGGGCCGCACTGTCAGGCGTTTAGTTCTGAGGGTGGGCCGCACTGTGAGGAGTTTAGTTCTGAGGGAGGCCGCACTGTGAGGAGTTTAGTTCTGAGGGAGGGACGCACTGTCAGGAGGTTAGTTCTGAGGGAGGTCCGCAATGTCAGGAGTTTAGTTCCGAGGGAGGGCAGCTCTGTCAGGAGTTCAGTTCTGATGGAGTGCCGCACTATCAGATGTTTAGTACTGAGGGAGGGCCGCACTGTCAGGTGTTTAGTACTGAGGGAGGGCCGCACTGTCAGGAGTTTAGTTCTGAGGGAGGGCCGCACTCTCCGGAGTTTAGTGCTGAGGGAGTGCCGCACTCTCCGGAGTTTAGTGCTGAGGGAGGGCCGCACTCTCCGGAGTTTAGTGCTGAGGGAGGACCGCACTCTCCGGAGTTTAGAGGAAAGGGAGGGCCGCACACTCCGGAGTTTAGTGCTGAGGGAGGGCCGAACTCTCCGGAGTTTAGTGCTGAGGGAGGGCCGCACTCTCCGGAGTTTAGTGCTGAGGGAGGGCCGCACTCTCCGGAGTTTAGTGCTGAGCGCGGGCCGCACTCTCCGAAGTTTAGCGCTGAGGGAGGGCCGCACTGTCAGGAGTTTAGCGCTGAGGGAGGGCCGCACTGTCAGGAGTTTAGCGCTGAGGGAGAGCCGCACTATCAGGTGTTTAGGGCTGAGGGAGGGCCGCACTGTCAGGAGTTTAGCTCTGAGGGAGGGCCGCACTGTCAGGTGTTTAGTTCTGAGGGAGGGCCGCAGTCTCTGGAAGTTTAGTGCTGAGGGAGGGCCGCACTCTCCGGACTTTAGTTGTGAGGGAGGGCCGCACTCTCCGGAGTTTAGTTCTGAGGGAGGGCAGCTCTGTCAGGAGTTCAGTTCTGATGGAGTGCCGCACTGTCAGATGTTTAGTACTGATGGAGGGCCGCACTGTCAGGTGTTTAGTTCTGACGGAGGGCCGCACTGTCAGGTGGTTAGTTCTGAGGGAGTGCAGCACTGTCAGGTGTTTAATTCTGAGGGTGGGCCGCACTCTCCGGAGTTTAGCACTGAGGGAGGGCCGCACTCTCCGGAGTTTAGTTCTGAGGGAGGGCCGCACTGTCAGGAGTTTAGTTCTGAGGGAGGGCCGCACTGTCAGGTGTTTAGTTCTGAGGGAGGGCCGCAGTCTCTGGAAGTTTAGTGCTGAGGGAGGGCCGCACTCTCCGGACTTTAGTTGTGAGGGAGGGCCGCACTCTCCGGAGTTTAGTGCTGAGGGAGGGCCGCACTCTCCGGAGTTTAGTGCTGAGGGAGGGCCGCACTCTCCGGAGTTTGGTGCTGAGGGAGGGCCGCATTCTGCGGAGTTTAGCGCTGAGGGAGGGCCGCACTCTGCGGAGTTTAGCGCTGAGGGAGGGCCGCACTCTGCGGAGTTTATTTCTGAGGGAGGGCCGCACTCTCCGGAGTTTAGTGCTGAAGGAGGGCCGCACTCTCCGGAGTTTAGTGCTGAGGGAGGCCCGCACTCTCCGGCGTTTAGTGCTGAGGGAGGGCCGCACTCCCTGGAGTTTAGTGCTGAGGGAGGGTCGCACTCTCCGGAGTTTAATGCTGAGGGTGGGTCGCACTCTCCGGAGTTTAGTGCTGAGGGAGGGCCGCACTCTCCGAAGTTTAGTGCTGAGGGAGGGCCGCACTCTCCGAAGTTTAGTTCTGAGGGAGGGCCGCACTGTCAGGAGTTTAGTGCTGAGGGAGGGCTGCACTTTCAGGAGTTTAGTTCCGAGGGAGGGCCGCACTGTCAGGGGTTTATTTCTGAGGGAGGGCCGCAATGACAGTAGTTTAGATCTGAGGGAGGGCCGCAGGATATGGAGTTTAATTCTGAGGTTGTACCGCACTGTCAGGAGTTTAGTTCTGAGGGAGGGCCGCACTGTCAGCAGTTTATTTCTGAGGGAGGGGCGCATTGTCAGGTGTTTAATTCTGAGGTCCGGCCGCACTGTTAGCAGTTTAATTCTGAGGGAGGCCGCACTGTCAGCAGTTTAATTCTGAGTGAGGGCCGCACTGTCAGCAGTTTAGTTCTGAGGGAGGGCAGCAGTTTCGTTCTGAGGGAGGGCCGCACAGTCAGGAGTTTAATTCCAAGGGATGGCCGCACTATTAGGAGTATAATTCTGAGGGGGGACCGCGCTGTTGGCAGTTTAGTTCTGAAGGAGGGTCGCACTGTCAGGAGTTTAGTTCAGAGGGTGGTCCGCACTGTCAGGAGTTTAGTACAGAGGCAGGGCCACAATGTCAGCTGTTTAGTTCTGAGGGAAAGCCGCACTGTCAGGAGTTTAGTTCTGAGGGAGTACAGCACTGTCAGGAGTTTAATACTGAGGGTGAGCCGCACTGACAGTAGTTTAGATCTGAGGGAGGGCCGCAGTATCCGGAGTTTAGTTCTGATTGAGGGCCACAGGATCAGGAGTTTAGTTCTGAGGGAGGGCCGCACTGTCAGGAGTTTAGTTCTGAGGGAGGGCCGCACTGTCAGGGGTTTAGTTCTGAGGGAGGGCTGCACTGTCAGGGGTTTAGTTCTGAGGGAGGGCCGCACTGTCAGGGGTTTAGTTCTGAGGGAGGGCCGCACTGTCTGTGGGTCAGAACTGTGGGAGTGCTGCACTGTCAGTGGGTCAGTACTGAGGTAGTGCTGCACTGCCAGTGGGTCAGTACTGAGGTAGTGCTGCACTATCAGTGGGTCAGTACTGAGGGAGTGTTGCACTGTCAGTGGGTCAGTACTGAGGGAGTGCTGCACTGTCAGTGGGTCAGTACTGAGGAAGTGCTGCACTGTCAGTGGGTCAGTACTGAGGAAGTGCTGCACTGTCAGTGGGTCAGTACTGAGGGAGCGCTGCACTGTCAGTGGGTCAGTACTGAGGGAGCGCTGCACTGTCAGTGGGTCAGTACTGAGGGAGCGCTGCACTGTCAGTGGGTCAGTACTGAGGGAGCGCTGCACTGTCTTTGGGTCAGTACTGAGGGAGCGCTGCACTGTCTTTGGTTCAGTACTGAGGGAGCGCTGCACTGTCTTTGGGTCATTACTGAGGGAGCGCTGCACTGTCTTTGGGTCAGTACTGAGGGAGCGCTGCACTGTCAGTGGGTCAGTACTGAGGGAGCGCTGCACTGTCAGTGGGTCAGTACTGAATGAGCACTCCTGTTTGAATTAGTCAGTGCTTAGAGAGTGTCAGTACTGAGGGAGTGCCTCACTGTTGGAGAGTCAGTACTGCTGGAGCGCTGCACTGTCAGAAGGTCTGGACTGAATGTGCACTCCATTGTCAGAGGATCAGTATTGATGGAGAGTGCACTATCAGTGGTTAGGACTGACAGAATGCACCAATGCCAGAGGGTCAGTACTGAGGGAACGCCGCAATGTCAGACAGTCAGTACTGAGGGAGTGCTGTGGTCTAAGAGGATCATCTAGAATTACAGAACATAGAAAAGTACAGAACAGACCAGGCTCTTCAGCTTATGATGTTGTGCCAAGGATTAGAACATAGAACATTACAGTGCAGTACAGGCCCTTCGTCCCTCGATATTGCGCCGTCCTGTCATACTAATCTGAAGCCCATCTAACCGACACTATCCCATGTACGTCCATATGCTTGTCCAATGACGACTTAAATGTGCTTAAAGTTGGCCAATCTACTACTGTTGCAGGCAAAACATTCCATACCCTTTCTACTCAATGAGTAAAGAAACTACCTCTGACATCTGTCCTATATCCATCACCCCTCAATTTAAAGCTATGCCACCTCGTGCTTGCCGTCACCATATTTGGAAAAAGGCTCTCTAACCGTCTGATTATCTTATGTCTTTATTAAGTCACCTCTCAACCTTCTTCTCTCTCACGAAAACAACCTCAAGTCATACATAGAACATAGAACATAGAAAAATACAGCGCAGTACAGGCCCTTTGGCCCTCGATGCTGCGCCGATCCAAGCCCACCTAACCTATACTAACCCACTATCCTCCATATACCTATCCAATGCCCGCTTAAATGCCCATAAAGAGGGAGAGTCCACCACTGCTAACCTTACAGCCTGTTTTATACTGTATTTCAATGTCCTTCCTACCGAAGTGCATCACCTCACACTGCTCTGCATTAATCCTCATCTGCCATAAACCTGAAAACTACACCAATGTGTCACTGTCCTGTTGGAGTTCCACACTGTCCATCACAAACATTATAATTCTTCCAGGTTTAGTATCTGCATATTTTGAAATTGTCCTACAGTCACACACCACACAGAAATACCGATTCACTCACTATTGTGAGGAAGTGCACTATTCACACACTCCCTGAGGACAGACTTAAATACTGACACCCACCAGACAAAGCAAGTGAAATGCTGACAAGGTCACCCTGGAGCAAGAGAAATACCGACAGACATTCCATGTCTGTATTAGTTTCTGCGTATTAATGAGTTTCTCTAAATCTCTGTATCAGTGTGTGTGTGTATATCTGTGTGTGTCTGCGTGGGACGAGTCTGGCAGTCACTATGGTGCTTACAGTGATGTAATATCCACCTGACACGAGTTCTAATTCGGTGACCAGAACTGTACACAATACTCCAAATGTGGCCGCACCAGAGTTTTGTACAGCTGTAGCATAACCTCATGGTTCCAGAACTCGATCCCTCTATGAATTAAAAGCTAAAACGCTGTATGCCTTCTTAACAACCCTGTCAACCAGGGTGACAACTTACAAGGATCTGTGTACCTGGACACCGAGATCTCTCTGCTCATCTACACGACAAGAATCTTACCATTAGCCCAGTACTTTGCATTCTCGTTACTCCGACCAAAGTAAATCAAATCACACCTGTCCACATTAAACTCCATTTGCCACCTCTCAGCCAGCTTTGCAGCTTATCTATGTCTCTCTGTAACCTACAACATCCTTCGTCACTATCCACAACTCCACCGACCTTGGTGTTGTCTGCAAATTTACTAATCCACCCTTCTAGACCCTCATCCAGGTCGTTTATAAAAATAATGAACAGCTGTGGGCCCAACACCAACCCTTGCGGTACACCACTACTAAATGAACTCCAGGATGAACATTTCCCATCAACCATCACTCTGTCTTCTTTCAGCAAGCCAATTACTGTTCCAAACTGCCATATCTCCTCCGTATTTTGTACAATAGCCGACTGTGGGGAACCTTATCGAACGCCATGCTGAAATCCATATACACCACATCGACTGGTTTACTCGCATCTACCTGTTTGGTCACCTTCTCAAAGAACTCAATAAGGTTTGTGAGACAGGAACTACCGTTCACAAAACCGTGCTGACTATCCCTAATCAAATTATTCTTTTCTAGATGATTATAAATCCTATCTCTTATAACCTTTTCCAACACTTTACCAACAACTGAAGTAAGGCTCACTGGTCTATAATTACCAGGGTTGTCTCTACTCCCCTTCTTGAACAGGGGAACCACATTTCCCATCCTGCATCTTCGGGCACTATTCCTGTAGACAATGATGATTTAAAGATCAATGCCAAAGTCTCGGCAAACTCCTCCCTGGCTTCCCAGAGAATCCTAGGATAAATCCCATCTGGCCCAGGGGACTTACCTATTTTCACACTCTGCAGGATTTCTAATACCTTCTCCTTGTGAACCTCAATCACACCTAGTCTTGTAGCCTGTATCTTAGTAATCTCATCGACAACATTATCGTTTTCTAGAGTGAATACTGACGAAAAATATTCATTTAGTGCTTCCCCGATCTCCTCTGACTCCACACACAATTTCCCACTACTGTCCTTGATTGTCCCTAATCTTACTCTCGTCATTCTTTTATTCCTTAAATGCCTATAGAAAGCCTTAGGGTTTACCCTGATCCTATCCGCCAACAACTTCTCATGTCTCCTCCTGGCTCTTCTGAGCTCTCTCTTTCGGTCTTTCCTGGCAACCTTGTCACCCTCAAGCGCCCTAACTGAGCCTTCACATCTCATCCGAACATAATTCGGAAATGCTGGTGTTGGACTGGGTTGTACAAAGTTAAAAATCTCACAACACCAGGTTATAGTCCAACAGGTTTAATTGGAAGCACACTAGCTTTCGGAGCGTCGCTCCTTCATCAGGTGATAGTGGAGGGCTGGAAATGTGTTGCTGGAAAAGCGCAGCAGGTCAGGCAGCATCCAGGGAACAGGAGAATCGACGTTTCGGGCATAAGCCCTTCTTCAGGAATAGTGGAGGGCTCAATCCTAACACACAATTTACAGCAGAAATTTACAGTGTGATGTAACTGAAAATATACATTGAAAAATTAATTGTCTGTTAAGCCTTTCATCTGTTAGAATAACATGATATTTTCACTTCTTTCATATGTAAATCGCAAAACTTTTTTTTAAAAGTTGCACTCTCAGGTTAGCTGTTAATAATGGTGATAGCTAGACAATATGTTGAAGGTGTTAGCCCCCTGTGTTCTCTGTCTATGCCATGACGTTTAGATTGATTCTAATCTAAAAAGTGAGATAACGGAGTTTTATATAAATTCATGCAGTTTTTGAGCTCAGAGTTCAACATGAATATATACATAAAAAAAGTTTTGTGATTTACACATGAAAGAAGTGAAACTATCACTGTATTCAAACCTGTTGGATTATAACCTGGTGTTGTGTGATTTTTAACTTTGTACACTCCAGTCCAACACCGGCATCTCCGAATCATGACTGTTTGGCTAATTTTGTATCCAGTTGGCAAGTTCTCCCTGAATCCCACGTGATCCAACTTTACAAATTAGTCTCCCATGCAGAACCTTGCCAAAGGCTTTACTAAAGTCCAAATAAGCAATGTCTAAAGCTCTGTCCTCATCGATCTTCTTGGTGACTGCCTTAAAAAAATAATCATTTTGATGAGACACCCTCTCATAAAGTTATGCTGACTATCCCTATTCATCCCCTTCCTGATGAAGGGTTTATACCAGAAACATCGATTCTCCTGCTCCTCGAATGCTGCCTGTCCAGCTGCGCTTTTCCCGCACCTCACTCTTCAATTCTGACCTCCATAATCTGTAGTCCTCACCTTCTCCCAGTTGATTATCCCTAATCATTCTTTAACTCTTAAACCGCATATAAATCCTATCCTTCAGAAGCACCTCCAGCAACTTACCCACCACTGAGGTCAGGCTCTCTGGTTTACAGTTCCCAGGCTTCTCCATAATAAAGGTACAACATTCGCCACTCTCCAGTCATCAGGCACCTCACCTGTGATTCTCAATTATGCAAATATTTCTACAAGTGCCCTGCAATTTCCTCCCAGACAAAGCGTTCCCCTACTTTCACTTCAGTCACTTCTCCTGTTTTGTTACCCTAGAAAAGGTCATCTTCTGCACCTTTTCTGACAGGAACATTTACACAATGATAAAGGAAATGTTCTCGAACTAATTTAACCAATTCTCCACCCACCAAACCTTTTACACTATGGTAATCCTCATCAATGTTTGGAAAATTAAATTGCTGACTATTACAACCTCTTTATTCTGACATATATCTGAGATCTCTCTGTACGTTTATCCCTCAAGTTCCCTCTGATTATTTCAGCGTCTATCGTGCCATCCGACCAAGCTGATCCTTTTTATTTAAGTTTGAAAACACAATTACGTTTAAAAAAAGCGCTCCTCCATGATTTAAAATAAATCTTTTTCTTTATTCATTTAGAACATGCATTGCCCAGAGTCAACCGCATTGCTGTGGGTCTGGAGTCACATGTAGGCCAGACCAGGTCAGGATGGCAGATTCCTTCTCCAAAGGACATTAGTGAACCAGATGGTGTTTTTTTCCCCCTAACATTCAACAATGAATTCATGGGCAACATTAGATTCTTAACTCCAGATTTTGTTGAATACCAATGCCACCATCAGCCATGCTGGGATTCGAACCCTCATCCTCCAAACATTACACAGGTCTCCATATTACTCGGCTTAGCAAAAATACCATTAGAACATCACCTCACTATTTGGCGACGATTTTTTTTTTGAAAGGTCCGTCCTTCTATGCGAACAAATTGAGATAAATTACTGAGCCCTCCATGTGTCGGCCTCTCCAAATAGTCAGTTAACAGAAATCTTGGGTTTGTATTTTCCATGTTTGTGATAAAAGAGCTAAAAATGAATAAAAAAAAATCTTACACCACAGATTTGTAATTTCTGAAACTGGAGGGCGGTTAAAGAGATAAGGAGGGTTGTGAGGCTGGAGGAGGAATTACAGAGACAGGGAGGGAGCATTGTGGGAGAAAAGAGAAACAAACCGTGACATTTCACAGCTGCCCTCGGAGAGAGCTCACTCTCAGAACTACCTACAGCTGGGGATCAGCTCTTATTACATAAATCATAGTCTGTTTAATTTTCGTAAATCTACAATAGTGAATAAGGTGAGGGTTTCTTTTTAATGTGTCTTACAGTCTCTTTGATTAAATTTAAAATATAAAGCATAGGTATTAAGTTATTCTGGAGCAGTGTTTTGTAGAGCAGGAAGACTGTGCCTTTTCCTGGGTCTGTAAAATTGTAAGGTGCAGAGATGGCCATTCATAGATTGATG
>NW_025212099.1:0-664 GCF_004010195.1 Chiloscyllium plagiosum
GAATCCAGAGAAAGTATATTCCTGTCAGGGTGAAAGGGAAGGCTAGGAGTAAGTGTTGGAGATCAGAATTGAGAGTGTGGTACTGGAAAAGCACAGCAGGTCAGGCAGCATCTGAAGAGCAGGGGAATCGACGTTTCGGGCAGAAACCCTTCATCAGGACTTAGCACACGGCAGGGCTGGGAGCTGGGAGCTGAGGTGGAGCTGCAGCTGGGTGTGGGGTTGGAGACAATCACTTGAGTGGCGTGATTTTAGGGTCGGCAGTAACGTCACCAACAGAAGTGGCATTCACAATGGGGGTGGAAGTGGGGCCCACAGGGGAGTCCTTGGGGGTGGAAGTGGCGTCATGAATGAAGGTTATGATGGAGCCATCCGTGTCGAAGTGAGTGATGTCTTTAAGGAAGGAAGTGGCTGCAGTGGGGGCAATTGGGGTGGAAGTGACAAGCAGAACAGGGATCATGATTGTACTGGAGGTGGAGAATCTGGTGAGAGCAACGGGAGGGGAGGGGGACATCTTCAAAATGTTCACAGGTGTGGGTGTCTGGGCGGTGATTGTGGAGGTCGGTATCTGGGTGGAGTTCGTGGAAGTGTGTATCTGGGAGGTGATCATGGAGGTGGGTGTCTGGGCGGTGATCGTGGAGGTGGGTGTCTGGGCGGTGGTCGTGGG
>NW_025212099.1:804-5203 GCF_004010195.1 Chiloscyllium plagiosum
GGTAGGTGTCTGGATGGTGATCGTGGAGGTAGGTGTCTGGATGGTGATCGTGGAGGTAGGTGTCTGGGTGGTGATCGTGGATGTGGGTGTCTGGATGGTGATCGTGGAGTTAGGTGTCTGGACGGTGATCCTGGATGTGGGTGTCTGGGCGATGATCACGGAGACGGGTGTCTGGGCTGTGATCATGGATGTGTGTGTCTGGATGGTGATCGTGGAGGTAGGTGCCTGGGTGGTGATCATGGAGGTAGGTGTCTGGGTGGTGATCGTGGAGGTGGATGTCTGGAGGGTGTTCGTGGAGGTAGGTGTCTGGATGGTGATCGTGGAGGTGAGTGTCTGGGCTGTGATCATGGAGGTGGGTGTCTGGGCTGTGATCATGGATGGGGGTGTCTGTGCGTTGATCGTGTAGATTGGTGTCTGGGCGGTGATCACAGATTTGGGTGTTTGAATGGTGATCGTGGAGGTGGGTGTCTGGGCAGTGATTGTGGAGGTAGGTGTCTGGGTGGTGATCGTTGAGGTGGGTGTCTGGGCATTGATCGTGGTGGTGGGTGTCTGGGTGGTGATCGTGGAGGTGGGTGTCTGGGCATTGATCGTGGAGGTGGGTGTCTGGACGGTGATCATGGAGTTAGGTGTCTGGGCTGTGATCGTGGAGGTGGGAGTCTGGAAAGTGATCGTGGAGTTGGGTGTCTGGGCTGTGATCGTGGAGGTGGGAGTCTGGATGGTGATCGTGGAGGTGGGTGTCTGGATGGTGATCGTGGAGGTAGGTGTCTGGGCTGTGATCGTGGAGGTGGGAGTCTGGATGGTGATCGTGGAGGTAGGTGTCTGGGCTATGATCGTGGAGGTGGGTGCCTGGATGGTGATCGTGGAGGTAGTTGTCTGGGTGGTGACCGGATGGGGGGGTGTCTGGGTGGTGATCGTGGGGGTGGGTATCTGGATGGTGATTGTGGAGGTAGGTTTCTGGGTGGTGATCATGGAGGTAGGTGTCTGGGCGGTGATTGTGGAGATGGGTATCTGGGGCGTGATCACGGAGGTTTGTGTCTGGGCAGTGATCGTGGAGATGGGTGTCTGGACAGTGATTGTCGAGGTAGTTGTCTGGGTGGTGATCGTGGAGGTAGGTGTCTGGGTGGTGATCGTGGAGGTAAGTGTCTGGTGGTGATCGTGGAGTTGGGTGTCTGGGCGATGATCACCGAGATGGGTGTCTGGGCAGTGATCATGGATATGGGTGTCTGGGCGGTGATCGTGGAGGTAGGTGTCTGGGTGGTGATCGTGGAGGTGGGTGTCTGGGCGATGATCACGGAGACGGGTATCTGGGCAGTGATCATGGATGTGGGTGTCTGTATGGTGATCGTGGAGGTAGGTGTCTGGGCATTGATCATGGAGGTGGGTGTCTGGATCGTGATTGTGGAGGTGGGTGTCTGGACGGTGATCGTGGAGTTAGTTGTCTGGGCTGTGATCGTGGAGGTGAGTGTCTGGGCAGTGATCGTGGAGGTGGGTATATGGATGGTGATCGTGGAGGTGGGTGTCTGGGCTGTGATCGTGGAGGTGGGTGTCTGTGCGGAGATCATGGAGGTGGGTGTCTGGGCGGAGATCGTGGAGGTGGATGTCTGGGCGGTGATCACGGAGGTGGGTGTCTGTGTGGTGATCGTGGAGGTGTGTGTCTGGGCAGTGATCGTGGAGGTGGGTGTCTGGGCGGAGATCATGGAGGTGGGTGTCTGGGCGGAGATCATGGAGGTGGGTGTCTGGGTGGTGATCGTGGAGTTAGGTGTCTGGGTGGTGATCGTGGAGGTGGGTGTCTGGGCGATGATCACGGAGACGGGTATCTGGGCAGTGATCATGGATGTGGGTGTCTGTATGGTGATCGTGGAGGTAGGTGTCTGGGCATTGATCATGGAGGTGGGTGTCTGGATCGTGATTGTGGAGGTGGGTGTCTGGACGGTGATCGTGGAGTTAGTTGTCTGGGCTGTGATCGTGGAGGTGAGTGTCTGGGCAGTGATCGTGGAGGTGGGTGTCTGGGTGGTGATTGCAGAGGTGGGTGTGGGGGCGGTGATGGTGGTGGTGGTGTCTGGGTATTATTTACGGAGGTTGGTGTCAGGACGGTGGTCGTGGAGGAGGGTATCTGGGCTGTGATCGTGGAGGTGGGGGTCTGGGCGGTGATCGTGGAGGTGGGTGTCTGGGCAGTGATCATGGAGGTGGGTGTGGGGGCGGTAATCGTGGAGGCGGGTGTCTGGGTGGTGATCGTGGAGGTGCGTGTGGGGGCGGTAATCGTGGAGGCGGGTGTCTGGGTGGTGATCGTGGAGGTGCGTGTGGGGGCGGTAATCGTGGAGGCGGGTGTCTGGGTGGTGGGGGCGGTAATCGTGGAGGCGGGTGTCTGGGTGGTGTTCGTGGAGGTTGGTGTCTGGGCAGTGATCGCGGAGGTGGGTCTCAGGGCGATGTTCGTGGATGTGGGTGTGGGGACGTTGATCGTGGAGATGGGTGTCTGAACGGTGACCACGGAGGTGGGTGTTTGGGTGGTGATCGTGGAGGTGGGTGTCTGGGCAGTGGTCGTGGAGATGTGTGTCTGTGGGGTGATCGTGGTGGTGGGTGTCTGGGCGGTGATCACGGAGGTGGGTGTTTGGGTGGTGATCGTGGAGGTAGGTATCTGGGCAGTGATCGTGGAGGTGGGTGTCTGGGCAGTGATCGTGGAGGTGGGTGTCAGGGCGGTGATCGTGGAGGTGGGTGTCTGTACATTGATCGTGGAGGTGGGTGTCTGGGCAGTGATCGTGGAGGTGGGTGTCAGGGGGGTGATCGTGGAGGTGGGTGTCTGTACATTGATCGTGGAGGTGGGTGTCTATGCGGTCATCGGGTAGGTGGGTTTCTAGGCAGTATTGTGGAGGTGGATATCTTGGCGGTGATCATGGAGGTGCGAGTCTGGGCGAGGATCGTGGAGATGGGTGTCTGGGCGGTGATCGCGGAGGTGAGTGTCTGGGCGGTGATCGTGGACGTGGGTCTCAGGGCGATGTTCGTGGATGTGGGTGTGGGGACGTTGATCGTGTAGATGGGTGTCTGGACCGTGACCACGCAGGTGGGTGTTTGGATGGTGATCGTGGAGGTGGGTGTATGGGCAGTGATCGTGGAGATGGGTGCCTGGGCGGTGATCGTGGAGGTGGGTGTCCAGATGGTGATTGTGGAGGTGGGTGTATGGGCGGTGATCGTGGCAGTGGGTGTCTGGGCAGTGATCGTGGAGGTGGGTGTCTGGACGGTGATCGTGGAGGTGGGTGTCTGGGCAGTGATCGTGGATGTGGGTGTCTGGATGGTGATCGTGGAGGTGGGTGTCTGGGCGGTGATCGTGGAGGTGGGTGTCAGGGCGGGCATCACGCAGGTGGGTGTCTGTGTGCTGATCGTGGAGGTGGGTGTCTGGGCGGGCATCACGCAGGTGGGTGTCTGTGTGCTGATCGTGGAGGTGGGTGTCTGTGCGGTCATCGGGTAGGTGGGTGTCTAGGCAGTATTGTGGAGGTGGATATCTTGGCGGTGATCATGGAGGTGGGAGTCTGGGCGGTGATTGTGGAGATGGGTGTCTGGGCGGTGATCGCGGAGGTGAGTGTCTGGGCGGTGATTGTGGAGATGGGTGTCTGGGCGGTGATCACGGGGTGGGAGTCTGGGCGGGGATCGTGGAGATGGGTGTCTGGGCGGTGATCACGGAGGTGAGTGTCTGGGCGGTGATTGTGGAGGCGGGTGTCTGGGCTGTGTTCGTGAAGGTTGGTGTCTGGGCGGTGATCGCGGAGGTGAGTGTCGGGGTGGTGATCGTGGACGTGGGTCTCAGGGCGATGTTCGTGGATGTGGATGTGGGGACGTTGATCGTGTAGATGGGTGTCTGGACCGTGACCACGCAGGTGGGTGTTTGGATGGTGATCGTGGAGGTGGGTGTCTGGGCAGTGATCGTGGAGGTGGGTGCCTGGGCGGTGATCGTGGAGGTGGGTGTCCAGGTGGTGATTGTGGAGGTGGGTATCTGGACAGTGATCGTGGAGATGGGTGTCTGGGCGGTGATCTTGGAGGTGGGTGTCTGTGCATTGATCGTGGAGGTGGTTGTCTGGGCGGTCATGGGGTAGGTGGGTGTCTGGGCAGTATTGTGGAGGTGGATATCTTGGCGGTGATCATGGAGGTGGGAGTCTGGGCGGTGATTGTGGAGATGGGTGTCTGGGCGGTGATCGCGGAGGTGAGTGTCTGGGCGGTGATTGTGGAGATGGGTGTCTGGGCGGTGATCGCGGAGGTGAGTGTCTGGGCGGTGATTGTGGAGATGGGTGTCTGGGCGGTGATCGCGGAGGTGAGTGTCTGGGCGGTGATTGTGGAGATGGGTGTCTGGGCGGTGATCGCGGAGGTGAGTGTCTGGGCGGTGATTGTGGAGATGGGTGTCTGGGCGGTGATC
>NW_025212099.1:7838-9433 GCF_004010195.1 Chiloscyllium plagiosum
GGTGTCTGGGCAGTGATCGTGGAGGTGTGTGTCTGGATGGTGATTGTGGTGGTGGGTGTCTGGGCGGTGATCGTGGAGATGGGTGTCTGGGCGGTGATTGTGGAGGTGGGTGTCTGAGCAATGATCGTGGAGGTGTGTCTGGGGGTTGATCGTGGAGGTGGGTGTCTGGATGGAGATCGTGGTGGTCGGTGTCTGGGCAGTGATCGTGGAGGTGGGTGTCTGGCCAGTTATCGTGGAGGTGGGTGTCTGCGCATTGATCGTGGTGGTGGGTGTCTGGGTGGTCATCGCGGACGTGGTGTGGTTGGCAGTGGCTGCTCTCCGTGTTGCCGCCGGGGCAGAAGTGACGTCATCGTTCCCCCTGGTGCCCGTGGAATGAGCCACTACATGGCTAATGGCATCTGAGCATTCCGGAGGCCAAGGGAAGGGTTTGATATTGTGAACGTCACCCGTGTATTGAGGTAGGTACATGAAAGTTTGTTTAACTTCCGTTATTTCTTGTCCAATTATTGTGGAGATAAAATGTTTACTGAGCGTGTAAATTCTTCTGAGGATGTAGAACATCAGAGGTCCATCTTATGTCTGGGAAAGAGTTGCCCTGAGTTGTGGCCAGCCTGACTGCAGGGAGAGTAGGTGATGGCGCGTGGCTGCTAACATGGAACGGAGGATCCCGAAAGAGAATCATTGCTGAAGGTTTTGGGTTTGTCGTGTATTCTGGTCATCCTGTTCAGGTCCAAATTGTCTTGGCGTGAATGTAGTCCGGAATCGATGTGGGATCATTTGGTTCCGTAGGCCGGCTGTGCGGATGGAGATGTGGCGGTGGTCACAAGTTTAACCCATGGCAAGGCTGGGAGCTGGGGCAGGGTTTCCTGATGAAGGCTTATGTGTGAAAGGAAAGGCTGGTAGGTACAGGGAATGCTGGATGACTAGAGAAATTGAGAGTTTGGTTCAGAAAAAGAAGGAAGCATATGTCAGGTATTGACAGGATAGATCAAGTGAATCCTTAGATCAGTGTAAGGGCAGTAAGAGTATACATAAGAGGGAAATCAGGAGGGGAACAAGGGGACATGAGATAGCTTTGGCAAATAGAGTTAAGGAGAATCGAAAGAGTTTTTACAACTAAGGAGAAAAGGATAACTCGGGACAGAATAGGGCCCCTCAAAGATCATCTAGGCAGCCTTTGTGTGGAGCCGCAGGAGATGGGGGAGATACTAAATGAGTATTTTACATCACTGTTTACTGTGGAGAAGGATATGGAAGATACAGACTCTGGGGAAATAGATGGTGACATCTTGAAAAATGTCTACATTACAGAGGAGGAAGTGGCTGGATGTTTTGAAATGCATAAAGGTGGATAAATCCCCAGGACCTGATCAAGTGTACCCGAGAAGTCTGTGGGAAGCTAGAGAAGTGATTGCCTTTGACATTGGTGGTGGGCAAGTTGTTGGAAGGAATCCTGAGGAACAGGATGTACATGTATTTGGAAAGGCAAGGACTGATTAGGAACAGTCAACATGGCTTTGTGCGTGGGAAATCATGTCTCACAAACTTGATTGAGTCTTTTGAAGAAGTAACAAAGAGGATTGATGAGGGCAGAG
>NW_025212099.1:9513-11801 GCF_004010195.1 Chiloscyllium plagiosum
GACCAGCTGAGCCAGTGGGCTGAGGAGTGGCAGATGGAGTTTAATTCAGATAAATGCGAGGTGCTGCATTTTGGGAAAGCAAATCTTAGCAGGACTTATATACTTAATCGTAAGGTCCTAGGGAGTGTTGCTGAACAAAGAGACCTTGGAGTGTAGGTTCATAGCTCCTTGAAATGGAGTCGCAGATAGATAGGATAGTGAAGAAGGCATTTGGTATACTTTCCTTTGTTGGTTAGAGTATTGAGTACAAGAGTTGGGAGGTCATGTTGCAGCTGTACAGGACATTGGTTAGGCCACTGTTGGAATATTGCATGCAATTCTGGTCTCCTTCCTATCGGAAGGATGTTGTGAAACTTGAAGGTTTCAGGAAAGAGTTACAAGGATGTTGGAGGATTTGAGCTGTGGGGAGAGGCTGAACAGGCTGGGGCTGTTTTTCCTGGAGCATTGGAGGCTGAGGGATGACCTTATAGAGATTTCTAAAATAATGAGGGGCATGGATAGGATAAATAGACAAGATCTTTTCTCTGGGTTGGGTGAGTCTAGAACTAGAGGGCATAGGTTTAAGGTGAGAGTGGACAAATTTACAAGGGACCTAAGGAGCAACTTGTTCACACAGAGGGTGGTACATGTATGGAATGAGCTGCCAGAGGAAGTGGTGGAGGCTGGTACAATGCAACATTTGAAAGGCATCTGGATGGGTATATAAATGGGAAGGGTTTGAAGGGATATGGGCCAAATGCTGGCAAATGGGACTAGGTTAAGTTGGAATATCTGGTCGGCATGGATGAGTTGGACTGAAGGATCTGTTTTCATACTGTCCATCTCCATGACTCTATGACTCTTCAGCCCTGTTTGATGCTGGATGATATGGCGGTATTAGGGTGAATTTGACTGCATTCTGACCTGGAAATATTTTAAACCCTCTGGCAGAAACTCTGAGCCACTGTCTGATACTACCCTAAATATTGCAAATTGCAACTTCTCAATACCTCAATAGTTTTGCACTGGTGAGATTAGTCACAAATTCAATATTTTTGCACTTGCTTTAGCTATTGATCAAATCAAGGCACCTTTTCCCCTTCTCACTCAAAAATATTGAGAGGTACTCATGATAGGAATCTTAGTTGCCTCATTTCTCAGTCCCAGACATATTGTGAAACATATATGGGTATTTGAATATATAAACCAAGAACAGGGGTAAGTCACAGACTCTGAAACCTATTCCACCATTCAATAACTTCATGGCTGATCCACAATCACCAGCACTGTTCACTGCCATTGCTTCTTTTTTTTAAGGGTAGTGCTGTGTAATCAAAACAGTGAAGGGGAGAAATCTCCTGTTTATTTTATTTTAACCCCCACACTACCACCTAAGTGCAGTAGTGCTTATTAATCTGCTGTTTATCTTTTTTTTTAGATAGGAAGGACAGCACTTTTTTTTCTTTTTTCTTTTTTTTTTTAACCCCCACACTACCGCCTAACTGCGGTAGTGCTTATTTTTTCCCCAGCACCCATGGTGTGTGTGTATGCGTGTGAGACACAGTGAAAGAATCTTCTGTTCCCTGGATGCTGCCTGACCTGCTGTGCTGTTCCAGCAATAAAGTTTCAGCTGGATATGAGTGTAGCAAGCAAAAATTTGATTGGGGATAGTCAACATGGTTTCGTCAAGGGCAGGTCATGTCTCACAAACCTCATTGAGTTTTTTGAGAAGGTGACCAAGCATGTAGATGAGGGTAGGGCAGTTGACGTGGTATACATTGACTTCAGTAAAGCCTTTGATAAGGTTCCACATGGTAGGCTGTTGGAGAAAATGCAGAGGCATGGGATTGAGGGTGATTTAGCAGTTTGGATTAGAAACTGGCTTTCTGAAAGAAGGCAGTGAGTGGTGGTTGATGGAAAATATTCAGGCTGGAGTCTGGTCACTTGTGGTGTGCCACAAGGATCTGTTTTGGGACCACTGCTGTTTGTCATTTTTATAAATGGCTTAGACGCAGGCGTAGGTGGATGGATGAGTAAGTTGCAGATGACACTAAAGTTGGTGGAGTAGTGGACAGTTTGGAAGAATGTTACAGGTTGCAGGGGGACTTGGATAAACTGCAGAATTGGGCTGAGAGGTGGCAAATGGAGTTCAATGCAGCTAAATGTGAGGTGATGCACTTTGGGAAGAATAACAGGAAGGCAGAATACTGGATCAATGGAAAGATTCTTAGTAGTGTGGATGTGCAGATGAATCTTGGAGTCCATGTACATAGATCCCTGAAAGTTGCCACCCAGGTGGATAGTGCTGT
>NW_025212099.1:12027-20373 GCF_004010195.1 Chiloscyllium plagiosum
AGGGCTGAATGGCCTCCTCCTGCTCCTATCTTCTGTGTTTCTATGTTTATCTAGAAGCTCTCTACGGCTGCCTTAAATATATTAAAAGAATCTGCTTCTATCATCTCTTGACGATGCAATCTACACACTAAGAGAAAATGAAGACTGCAGATGCTGGAGAGTCAGAGTTGTAAATTAGCCTATTAAACCTCCTCGGAACCATTTCTAAGGTATTGATATATTTTCTTGCATACAATGATGAATACCATACATGGTACTTCAAATGTGGCCTCATAAATGCCTTGTAGCTCTGAAGCATAGCCTTCTAATTTCTGTATTCAATTCCCCTTTCAATAACCAATAACATTCTATTAACTTACCTAATTGCTTGCTGTACCTGCACACTGACGTTTTATGATTCATATCCCTCTGTATCTTAGAGAACTGTAATCTCTCACCATTTAGATTATATGCTTATCTTTCCTATCAAAATGGACAATTTCAAATTTCCCCATATTTAACCCTATTTGCCAGATCCCTGCCTACTTATCTCTTGACCTATCCTTTTGTAGCTTCCTTATATCCTCTTCACAGCCGACGTTCCTATTCATCTTTGTCATCACAAATTTGTCAACCATTTCTTTTTTTTTCCTTCATCCAAATAATTTATTTTAACTATAAATAGTTGAGGCTCCAGCACTGATCCCTGTGGCACACCACTCATTATATCTTGTCAACTAAAAAATGACCTACTTACACCTTCTCTCAGTTTCCTGTTAGTCAGATAATTTTCTAACCATGCCAATACATTACTCCTCGACCATGAACTTGTATTTTCTTCGATAACCTTTGATAATATGTTCTGCACCAACTTGTCAATATCTTTAACTATCTTGTGGTAACAAAATTTGCTTCTTGCTTTTGATTTCCTCCATGTGTGGTTTTGATAAAGCTGTTCCAAAAAATCTCAAGAGATCATGGTGGAATAATTACTTTTCAACCCCATAGGAAACAGCTATGATACAGATTCAATTCATATCAGTGTGTGAAACGCTCCTGCAATTTCTGAACATCATACTCTTGATTCTAGCTATTTATGACATAATTGGGCATCACAGCCTTGTGAACTCCTCCATTAGTTTCTCTTGCATGACACTTATGGACGTAAATTAATTTACAGGTAACCCAGTGACTAAAATTGAATCAGTCTCCATGAAAATTTCACAATGCATTTGTGCTCTTAGCATAAACAGAAACAATGTACTGCAGATGCTGGAGACTTGAAATGAAAACCAGAAGTGTTGGAGAAACTCAGTAAGTTTTGCAGCATCTGTGGAGAGAAAAACCAATGACAGTCCTTCAGACTCCATGATAAATCTTAGAGAACTTGGAACATTACCTCAGTAAAAGACAAATTTTTGCACTTTTACGTTTGCCTCAGTGTCTGCCTGAGCCCTAACTTGGCCCAACTTAAACCTTGACACAAGGTAAGTTCTTCCTGACAGAGAAACTTGATCTTCCACTACTTTCAATAACATCTTTCTACTCTACTCCAGCATTAACTTCAATGAACATAACAATATTGTTCTTGGAATAACCAGTGACTTTCACAGTAGTTCTCCCTGACAGCATGAGACTTAAGAATTCTTGAATGTTTCTTCCCAAATAACAGATACTGTTGCAGATGTATCAATAAAGAAAATAAACTGTGAATCTGAATTTTTTATTTTACGACAGATACTGAAATTTTATCTTCAGCCCAAAGTAGGGACACCACAGACCAGGAGCCTGTGTGGGGATAGCAGTGACTGGAGTGAGGATACCAGTGACCGGAGTGAGGATGTCAGTGACCGGAGTGAGGATACCAGTGACCGGATTGAGGATATCAGTGACCGGAGTGAGGATACCAGTGACTGGAGTGAGGACACCAGCGACTGGAGTGAGGATACCAGTAACCGGAGTGATGATACCAGTGACTCGAGTGAGGGTACCAGCGACTGGAGTGAGGGTACCAGTGACTGGAGTGAGGATACCAGTGACCAGAGTGAGGACACCAGCGACTGGAATGAGGATACCAGTGACCGGAGTGAGGATACCAGCGACGGGAGTGAGGATACCAACGACCGGAGTGAGGATACCCGGGACTGGAGTGAGGATACCAGCGACCGGAGTGAGGATACCAGTGACCAGAGTGAGGATACTAGTGATCAGCAACCGGATGTGAGGATACCAGTGACCGGGGTGAGGATACTAGCGACCAGCGACCGGAGTGCGGAAACCAGTGACTGGAGTGAGGATACCCGTGACCGGAGTGAGAGTGCCAGCGACCGGAGTCAGGATACTAGCGACGAGCGACCTGAGTTACCATAACAGTAACCGGAGTGCGGATACCAGCGACCGGAGTGAGGATACCAGGAACCAGCAACCGGAGTGAGGATACCATGATCGGAATGAGGATACCAACGACCAGTGATCGGAGTGAGGATACCAGTGACCGGATTGAGAATACCAGTGACTGGAGTGAGGATACCAGCGACTGGAGTGAGGTAGCCAGTGACCGGAGTGAGGATACCAGCGACTGGAGTGAGGATACCAGCGACCAGTGACCAGAGTGAGGATACCAGTGACCGGAGTGAGAATACTCACGACGGGAGTGAGGATACAAGTAATTGGACTTAGGATACCAGCAACAGGAGTGAGGATACCAGCGACAGGAGTGAGGATACCAGTGACAGGAGTGAGGATACCAGTGACGGGAGTGAGGATACAAGCATTGGATTTAGGATAACAGTGACCGGAGTGAGGATACCAGCTACCAGCGACAGGAGAGAGGAAAACAATGATTGGAGTGAGGATACCAGTGACTGGAGTGAAGATAGCAGCGTCCGGAGTGACGATACTAGCAACCGGAGTGAGGACACCAGCGACCGGAGTGGGGATACCAGTGACCAGAGTGAGGATACCGGGGACCAGTGACAGGAGTGAGGATACCAGCGATCAGCGATAGGAGTGAGGATACCAGTGATCGGGGTGAGGATACTAGCGACCAGTGATCGGACTGTGGATGCCAGTGACCAGAGTGAGGATACCAGCGACCAGTGACTGGAGTGAGGATACCAGCGACCAGTGACTGGAGTGAGGATACCAGCAACTGGAGTGAAGATACCAGTAACTGGCGTGAGGATAACAGTGACCAGAGTGAAGATACCAGAGACCAGTGATTGGAGTGAGGATACCAGTTATCGAAGTGAGGATACCAATGTCCAGTGTGAGGATACGAGTGACTGGAGTGAAGATACCAGCGACCAGAGTGAGGATACCAGCGACCAGCGACAGGAGTGAGGATACCAGTGACCGGAGTGAGGATACCAGCGACCAGCGACAGGATTGACGATACCAGTGACCCGAATGAGGATACTAGTGACCAGCTACTGGAGAGAGGATAACAGCGACAGGAGTGAAGATACCAGTGACCAACGATAGGAGTGAGGATACCAGTGACCAGAGTGAGGATACCAGCGACCACGACAGGAGTGAGGATACCAGTGACCGGAGTGAGGATACCAGCGACCAGCAACAGGAGTGAGGATGCCAGCGACAAGTGATAGGAATGAGGATACCAGTGACCGGAGTGCGGATACCAGCGACTAGAGTGACGATACCAGCGATCAGCGACTGGAATGAGAATACCAGTGACCGGGGTGAGGATACTAGAAACCAGCGACTGGAGTGAGGATACCAGTGACCAGAGTGAGGATACCAGCGACTAGCGATTGGAGTGAGGATACCAGTAACCGGAGTGAGGATACTAGTGACCGGAGTGAGGATACCAGCAACTGGAGTGAGGATACCAGCGACCAGCGATAGGAGTGGGGATACCAGTGACTGGAGTGAGGATACCAGTGACTGGAGTGAGGATACCAGCGACTGGAGTGAGGATACCAGTGACTGGAGTGAGGATACCAGCGACCGGAGTGTGGATACCAGTGACCGGAGTGAGGATACCAGTGACCGGAGTGAGGATACCAGTAACTGGAGTGAGGATACTAGTGACCGGAGTGAGGATACCAGCAACTGGAGTGAGGATACCAGCGACCAGCGATAGGAGTGAGGATACCAGTGACCAGAGTGAGGATGCCAGTGACCGGAGTGCGGATACCAGTGACCGGAGTGAGGATACCAGCGACTGGAGTGAGGATACCAGTGACTGGAGTGAGGATGCCAGTGACCGGAGTGCGGATACCAGTGACCGGAGTGAGGATACCAGCAACTGGAGTGAGGATACCAGCGACCAGCGATAGGAGTGGGGATACCAGTGACTGGAGTGAGGATACCAGCGACCAGCGATAGGAGTGGGGATACCAGTGACTGGAGTGAGGATACCAGCGACAAGTGATTGGAGTGAGGATACCAGTGACCGGAGTGAGGATACCAGCGAACAGCGATAGGAGTGAGGATACCAGTGACCAGAGTGAGGATGCCAGTGACCGGAGTCAGGAGACCAGTGACCAGAGTGGGGATACCAGCGACTGGAGTGAGGATACCAGAGACAAGTGATTGGAGTGAGGATACCAGTGACCGGAGTGAGGATACCAGCGAACAGCGATAGGAGTGAGGATACCAGTGACCAGAGTGAGGATGCCAGTGACCGGAGTCAGGAGACCAGTGACCAGAGTGGGGATACCAGTGACTGGAGTGAGGATACCAGCGACCAGAAACCAGCGACCAGAATGAGGATACCAGCGACCGGAGTGAGGATACCAGCGACCGGAGTGAGGATACCAGCGACCAGTGACCGGAGTGAGGATGCCAGTGACCAGAGTCAGGATACCAGTGACCGGAGTGAGGATACCAGCGAGCGGAGTGAGGATACCAGCGACCGGAGTGAGGATACCAGTGACCAGTGACTGGAGTGAGGATACCAGTGACCCCGAGTGAACATATGAGCAACCGGAGTGAGGATACCAGCGACCAGTGACTGGAGTGAGGATACCAGTGACCCGGAGTGAGGGTACCAGCAACCGGAGTGAGGATACCAGTGACCGGAGTGAGGATACCAGCAACCAGAGTGAGGATACCAGCAACCAGTGATTGGAGTGAGGATACCAGTGACCCGGAGTGACGATACCAGCAACAAGAGTGAGGATACCAGTGTCTGGGGTGAGGATACCAGCGACCGGAGTGAGAATACGAGTGACCGGAGTGAGGATACCAGCGACCAGTGACTGGAGTGAGGATACCAGCGACTGGGTTGAGGATACCAGTGACCGGAGTGAGGATACCAGCGACTGGAGTGAGGATACCAACGACCGGAGTGAGGATACCAGTGACCGGAGTGAGGGTACCAGCGACTGGAGTGAGGATGCCAGTGATCGGATTAAGGATACCAGCGAACAGAGTGAGGATACCAGCAATCAGAGTGAGGATGCCAGCAACCAGAGAGAGGATACCAGCAACCAGAGTGAGGATACCAGCGACTGGAGTGAGGATACCAGCAACTGGAGTGAGGATACCAGCGACCAGCGACAGGAGTGAGTATACCAGCGACAAGTGATAGGAATGAGGATACCAGTGACCGGAGTGCGGATACCAGAGACCAGAGTGAGGATACTAGAAACCAGCGACTGGAGTGAGGATACCAGTGACCAGAGTGAGGATACCAGCGACTAGCGATTGGAGTGGGGATACCAGTAACCGGAGTGAGGATACAAGCGACCAGCGATAGGAGTGAGGATACCAGTGACTGGAGTGAGGATACCAGTAACCGGAGTGAGGATACTAGTGACCGGAGTGAGGATACCAGCAACTGGAGTGAGGATACAAGCGACCAGCGACTGGAGTGAGGATACCAGTGACTGGAGTGAGGATACCAGTGACTGGAGTGAGGATACCAGCGACTGGAGTGAGGATACCAGTGACTGGAGTGAGAATACCAGCGACCGGAGTGAGGATACCAGTGACCGGAGTGAGGATACCAGTGACCGTAGTGAGGATACCAGTAACCGGAGTGAGGATACTAGTGACCGGAGTGAGGATACCAGCAACTGGAGTGAGGATACCAGCGACCAGCGATAGGCGTGAGGATACCAGTGACCAGAGTGAGGATGCCAGTGACCGGAGTGCGGATACCAGTGACCGGAGTGAGGATACCAGCGACTGGAGTGAGGATACCAGTGACTGGAGTGAGGATACCAGCGACCGGAGTGAGGATAACAGTGACCGGAGTGAGGATGCCAGTGACCAGAGTCAAGATACCAGTGACCAGAGTCAGGATAACAGCGACTGGAGTGAGGATACCAGTGACCCTGAGTGAGGATAGGAGCAACTGGAGTGAGGATACCAGCGACCAGAGTCTGGAGTGAGGATACCAGTGACCCGGAGTGAGAATGCCAGCAACCGGAGTGAGGATACCAGTGACTGGGGTGAGGGTACCAGTGACCAGATTGAGGATACCAGTGACCGGAGTGAGGATACCAGCGACTGGAGGGAGGATACCAGCGACTAGGGTGAGGATACCAGTGACCGGAGTGAGGAGACTAGCGACCAATGATTGGAGTGAGGATACCAGTGACCGGAGTGAGGATACCAGCGACCAGCGACTGGAGTGATGATACCAGAGACTGGAGTGAGGATACCAGCAACCGGAGTGAGGATACCAGTGACCGGAGTGAGGATACCAGCAACCAGAGTGAGAATACCAGCAACCAGTGATTGGAGTGAGGATACCAGTGACCCGGAGTGACGATACCAGTAACAAGAGTGAAGATACCAGTGTCTGGGGTGAGGATACCAGTGACCGGAGTGAGAATACGAGTGACCGGAGTGAGGATACCAGCAACCAGAGTGAGGATACCAGCGACTGGAGTGAGGATACCAGCGACTGGAGTGAGGATACGAGCGTCTGGAGTGAGAATACCAGCATCTGGAGTGAGGATACCAGCTGCTTGAGTGAGGATACCCGTGACCGGAGTGAGGATAACAGCGACCGGAGTGAGGATACCAGCAACTGGAGTGAGGATACCAGTGACCAGCAACCGGAGTGAGGATACCAGTAACTGGAATGAGGATACCAGCGACCGGAGTAAGGATACCCGTGACCGGAGTGAGGATACCAGTGACTGGAGTGAGGAGGCCAGTGACCAGAGTCAGGATACGAGTGACCGGAGTGAGGATAACAGCGACTGGAATGAGGATACCAGCGACTGGAGTGAGGATACCAGCGACCGGAGTGAAGAAACCAGTGACTGGAGAGAGGATACCCGTGACCGGAGTGAGAGTGCCAGAGACCGGAGTCAGGATACTAGCGACTAGCGACCTGAGTGAGCATACCAGCAACCGGAGTGCGGATACCAGCGACCGGAGTGAGGATACCAGCGACCAGTGACTGGAGTGAGGATACCAGGAACCAGCAACCGGAGTGAGGATACCCCGTGATCGGAGTGACGATACCAGTGACCAGAGAGAGGATACCAGCGACCGGAGTGAGGATTGCGGCGACCAGTGACAGGAGTGAGGATACCAGTGACTGGAGTGAGGATACCAGTGACTGGACTGAGGATACCAGCGACCCGGAGTGAGGATACCAGTGAACCGGAGTGAGGATACCAGCAACAGGAGTGAGGATACCAGCGACCAGTGACTGGAGTGAGGATACCAGCGACCAGTGTCTGGAGTGATGATACCAGTGACCCGGAGTGAGGATACCAGCAACCGGAGTGAGGATACCAGCGACCAGTGTCTGGAGTGAGGATACCAGCGAACAGTGACCAGAGTCAGGATACCAGTGACCGGAGTGAGGATACCAGCGACCGGAGTGACGATACCAATGACCGGAGTGAGGATGCCAGCGACCAGAGTCCGGATACCAGTGACCGGAGTGAGGATAACAGAGACCGGGGTGAGGATACCAGCGACCAGTGACTGGAGTGAGGATACCAGTGAACCGGAGTGAGGATACCAGCGACCGGAGTGAGGATACCAGTGACCGGAGTGAGGATGACAGCGACCAGAGTCAGGATACCAGTGACCGGAGTGAGGATAACAGCGACCGGAGTGAGGATACCAGCGACCAGTGACTGGAGTGAGGATACCAGTGACCCTGAGTGAGGATATGAGCAACCGGAGTGAGGATACCAGCGACCAGTGACTGGAGTGAGGATACCAGCGACCAGTGTCTGGAGTGAGGATACCAGTGACCCGGAGTGAGGATAACAGCGACCAGAGTGAGGATAACAGCGACCGGAGTGAGGATACCAGCGACCAGTGACTGGAATGAGGATACCAGCGACCAGTGTCTGGAGTGAGGATACCAGTGACCCGGAGTGAGGATAACAGCGACCAGAGTGAGGATAACAGCGACCGGAGTGA
>NW_025212099.1:21569-25023 GCF_004010195.1 Chiloscyllium plagiosum
GCGACCAGTGACAGGAGTGAGGATACCAGTGGCCGGAGTGAGGATACCAGCGACTGGAGTGAGTATAACGGCGACTGGGGTGAGGATACCAGTGACCGGAGTGAGGATACCAGCAACTGGAGTGTGGATACCAGTGACCAGGAGTGAGGATACAAGTGACCGGAGTGAGGATACCAGTGACCAGCGACCGGAGTGAGGATGCCAGTGACCAGAGTCAGGATACCAGTGACCGGAGTGAGGATACCAGCGACCGGAGTGAGGATGCCAGCGACCAGAGTCAGGATACCAATGACCGGAGTGAGGATAACAGCGACCGGAGTGAGGATACCAGCGACCAGTGACTGGAGTGAGGATACCAGTGAACCGGAGTGAGGATACCAGCAACTGGAGTGAGGATACCAGTGACGGGGGTGAGGAGACCAGCGATAAGAGTGAGGATATCAGTGACCTGGAGTGAGGATACCAGCAACTGGAGTGAAGATACCAGTGACCCGGAGTGAGGATACCAGCAACCGGAGTGAGGATACCAGTGACTGGGGTGAGGATACCAGCGACCAGTGACTGGAGTGAGGATACCAGTGACCGGAGTGAGGATACCCCCGACCGGAGTGAGGATACCTGCGTCCGGAATTAGGATACCAGCGTCATGAGTGAGGATACCCGTGACCGGAGTGAGGATACCAGCGTCCGGATTTAGGATACCAGCGTCATGAGTAAGGATACCAGCAACCGTAGTGAGGATACCAGCGACTGGAGTGAGGATACCCGTGACCAGAGTGAGGATGCCAGTGACCAGAGTCAGGATACCAGCGACCAGTCACCGGAGTGAGGATACCAGCAACCAGAGTGAGCATACCAGCGACTGGAATGAGGATACCAGCGACGGGAGTGAGGATACCCAGGACTGGAGTGAGGATACCAGCATCTGGAGTGAGGATACCCGTGACCGGAGTGAGGATACCAGTGACCAGAGTGAGGATACCCGTGACCAGAGTGAGGATGCCAGTGACCAGAGTCAGGATAGCAGCGACCAGTCACCGGAGTGAGGATACCAGCAACCAGAGTGAGCATACAGCGACTGGAATGAGGATACCAGCGACGGGAGTGAGGATACCCAGGACTGGAGTGAGGATACCAGCATCTGGAGTGAGGATACCCGTGACCGGAGTGAGGATACCAGTGACCAGAGTGAGGATGCCAGTGACCAGAGACTGGATACCATTGACCGGAGTGAGGATAACAGCATCCAGAGTGAGGATACCAGTGACTGGAGTGAGGATACCAGCGACCAGCGACCGGAGTGAGGATACCAGTGAGTGGAGTGAGGATACCAGTGACCGGAGTGAGGATACCAGTGACTGGAATGAGGATAACAGCGACCAGTGACTGGAGTGAGGATACCAGTGACCAGTGTCTGGAGTGAGGATACCAGTGACCCGGAGTGAGGATACCAGCAACCGGAGTGAGGATAGAGGATTCAAACAACCGGAGTGAGGATACCAGCGACCAGTGACTGGAGTGAGGATACCAGTGACCAGAGTCAGGACACCAGTGACCAGTGACTGGAGTGAGGATACCAGCGACCAGTGTCTGGCGTGAGGATACCAGCGATCGGAGTGAGGATACCAGTGACCGGAGTGAGGATGCCAGTGACCAGAGTCAGGATACCAGTGACCAGTGACTGGAGTGAGGATATCAGCGACCAGTGTCTGGAGTGGGGATACCAGCGATCGGAGTGAGGATACCAGTTACCGGAGTGAGGATAACAGCGACCGGAGTGAAGACACCAGCGACAAGAGAGAGAATACTAGCAACCAGAGTGAGGATACAAGCGACTGGAATGAGGATACCAATGACCGGATTGAGGATGCCAGCGACCGGAGTGAGGACACCACGCACCGGAATGAGGATACCCCTGACCGGAGTGAGGATACCTGTGCCAGGAATTAGGATACCAGCGTCATGAGTGAGGACACCCATGACCAGAGTGAGGATACCAGAGTGCAGAGAGAGGATACCAGCGACCAGTGATTGGAGCGAGGATACCAGTGACGGGAGTGAGGATACTGGCGACCAGTGACAGGAGTGAGGATACCAGTGGCCGGAGTGAGGATACCAGCGACTGGAGTGAGCATACCAGCGACTGGGGTGAGTATACCAGTGTCCGGAGTGAGGATACCAGTGACCGGAGTGAGGATACCAGCAACTGGAGTGAGGATACCAGTGACCGGAGTGAGGATACCAGCGACCGGAGTAAGGATACCAGTGACCGGAGTGAGGATACCAGTGACCGGAGTGAGGATGCCAGTGACCAGAGTCAGGATTCCAGTGACCGGAGTGAGGATACCAGCGACCGGAGTGAGGATACCAGCGACCGGAGTGAGGGTGCCAGCGAACAGACTCAGGATACCAGTGACCGGAGTGAGGATACCAGCGACCGGAGTGAGGATACCAGTGACGGAGTGAGGATGCCAGCGACTGGAGTGAGGATACCAGCAACCAGTGACTGGAGTGAGGATACCAGTGATCCTGAGTGAGGATATGAGCAACCGGAGTGAGGATAACAGCAACCGGAGTGAGGATACCAGCGACCGGAGTGAGGATACCAGCGACCAGTGTCTGGAGTGAGGATACCAGTGACCCGGAGTGAGGATACCAGCGGTCGGAGTGAGGATACCAGCGACCAGTGTCTGGAGTGTGGATACCAGTGACCCGGAGTGAGGATACCAGCGATCGGAGTGAGGATACCAGCGTCCGGAATTAGGATACCAGCATCATGAGTGAGGATGCCAGCAGCCGTAGTGAGGATACCAGCAACTGGAGTGAGGATACCAGCGACCAGTGTCTGGAGTAAGGATACCAGTGACCGGAGTGAGGATGCCAGTGACTAGAGTCAGGATACCAGTGACCGGAGTGAGGATAACAGCGACCGGAGTGAGGATACCAGTGTCCCTGAGTGAGGATATGAGCAACCAGAGTGAGGATACCAGCGACCAGTGACTGGAGTGAGGATGCCAGCGACCAGTGACTGGAATGAGGATACCAGTGACCCGGAGTGAGGATACCAGCAACCAGAGTGAGGATACCTGCGTCCGGAATTAGGATACCAGCAGCGACCAGTGACCGGAGTGAGGATACCAGCGACCAGTGACTGGAGTGAGGATGCCAGCGACCAGTGACTGGAGTGAGGATACCAGTGACCCGGAGTGAGGATACCACCAGCAGAGTGAGGATACCGGTGACTGGGGTGAGGATACCAGCACCCGGAGTGAGGATACCAGTGACGGGGGTGAGGAGACCAGCGATAACATCATGATTTAGGATACCTGCAACCGGAGTGAGGATACCAGCAAAAGGAGTGAGGATACCTGTGACCAGAGTAAAGATACCCGCGACCGGAGTGAGGAAACCAGTGACTGAGGTGAGGATGCCAGTGACCAGAGCCAGGATACCA
>NW_025212100.1:0-3230 GCF_004010195.1 Chiloscyllium plagiosum
TCAGTTAAGGGTGAACAAGTAAGATGATGTATTTTGGATGATCTGAGAAAGGCATGATACTTCAGCTTCTCCACTGACTCTACACCAGATCTTTTACATGTTGATCAACAAACTGTTACTGTAAAATAACGTCTCACCCAATAATGGTTTTTCCATTGAACTCTTTCTAATTTTTCTTGAATTAAAAAAGCATAGTGGTGAAAGTACGACCACCAAAATAACAGCAAAATGGCATAGAGAAAAATAACAATGCCATCTATATGTAATTGCTGGTACTCACTTGTTGGCCGTACTATAGTTGATTGCTGCCTATATGCAATAGCTTTCTTTGTTGGTGTGCAACAAATACACCGTCCAAGCAGGAGAATCGACGTTTCGGGCTTAAGTCCCTCATCGGCTCATTCCTGATGAAGGGCTGATGCCCAAAGCGGCGATTCTCTTGCTACTTGAATGCTGCCTGACCTGCTGTGCTTTTCTAGCACCACACTCTCAACTCTAATTAGATTAGATTAGATTACTTACAGTGTGGAAACAGGCCCTTCAGCCCAACAAGTCCACACCGACCCGCCGAAGCGCAACCCACCCATACCCCTACATTTACCCCTTTTAGCCTAACACTACGGGCAATTTAGCATGGCCAATTCACCTAACCCGCACATCTTTGTGACTGTGGGAGGAAACCGGAGCACCCGGAGGAAACCCACGCAGACACGGGGAGAATGTGCAAACTCCACACAGTCAGTCGCCTGAGTCGGGAATTGAACCCGGGTCTCTGGCGCTGTGAAGGCAGCAGTGCTAACCACTGCACCACCGTGCCGCCCACATCTCCAGCTTCTACAATCCTTACTTTCTCCTCCCTGCAACAAAATCACACACACTTCTCTGCCTCTAAAGTGTACTCAAATCATTTTGGATCCTGATTCCACAATACCAAAACATCTCTTTGACACCATGTGGGAAGCATGTGCATAGGTGACTTCAAACATTGCTGAGAGTTATGATTATTGAGAGTTATTGATGCTCTTATTCATCTCTGTCCTGATGGTAGCAACAAAGGGGATACAAGAAGAGAAACTAGGATTGTGCAGGAGCAAATGCAGGAATGTGGAGTATCTGTTCACATCAGAACTTTGAAATTGTTTGTTAGATCTGCTCCACAAATCCAGCAAGATCCCATAGGATTTACTGGTAGCACTTAGTACATATGCTAAGCTTTACCAGAGCCACCCCTACTACCAGATAAGAAACCTAAGAACATTTTGATGTAATTGAACTCAAAGCAAGAGTAAATCTAATCGATTTAGAATACAATTGTGTGAATGAAAGGAAAAGAATGAGAAAGAAGAAGTCAATAAAGGTGATGCTCTATATGATGATGAAACTCTTTCTCCAAGAAAAAGTTTCAAGTGAAATATGTCATTCAAATAATGGATGCACTTGAAATCTTCTTCAAAATAGAACAACCTTATATGAAAATGTTACGAAATTTTGTTTGTGATGCTTTAAGTACTTCGGTTATTAAAATGCAGAGCTAAAAGTGATATTATTACTAGACAGTAATCTCGAGACTCAGCCAATGTTCTGGCAGCTTGGGTTCATAGTCCCTCCATGACAGATGGTAGAATTTGAATTCAACAAAAATGTGGAATTGGGACTCCAATGATGACCATGAAACCACTGTCAATTGTCGAGAAAAACCCATCTGGTTCACTAATATCTTTTAGGGAAAGAAATTACCTGGTTTAACCTACTGAGACGCTACACCCTCAGCAATGTGGCTGACTCTTAACTGCTTTCTGGGGCAATTAGGTACGGGTAATAAATGCTGTCCTAGCCGGTGACATCCTTACCCCATGAATGGTTCAAAGAAAAATATTGCAAACTTCCATGTCAGGAGTCAGGAGGTAAGTTACTCGCTGAAGGATTCCTAGCTTCTGACCTGCTGTTGTAGCCTTTGTATTTATACGGCTAGTCCAGTTCAGTTTCTGATTAATGGTAATCCCCAGGATGTTGATAGTGGGGGATTCAATGATGGTAACACTGGTGAATGTCTAGGGACAATGGCTAGATTTTCTCTAGTTGGAGGTGGTCATTGCCTAGCACTTGTGTGGCAGGAATGATACTTCCCATTTTACAGCCCTTGCCCCTGCATTTGGTGTGTGCGTGTGTGCACACGCGCGCTTGATGTTGCCTTTAATTATTTTTCTCTGCATTAGTAAATAATCAGCCATAAAAAGGAGCAGATGGAGGCCATTTAGCCCATCAAGCCCCACATTATTCAATGAGAAATCCCTGTTTCTTTCACGTAAATGAAACCTTGCAACTGGCTCCTTAATTTTGAACTCATGAACTACATTTTAGTTAAAGTATGATATAGCTGAATGCTAAAAGGAATTAAAATCTTTGTTTTGGTCAACTGAGGGGTGAAAAAGAGGGGAGTCAATTCATCTTTCCTCGCCCAGTCATAAGTAATAATCACGCAGTTTGCTAATGAGTTAGTCTTGTGTTTTAACATAAAGGGCAGAGATGAAGATACTTTTGGAGATTTAAGGATCTAGGAGATGGGGCTTTGCTGGTGTGAGTTGCACTTGGAAAACTGAGCTCAATGCACCAACTTCTAAAGGATCCTGGAAAGTTTAGATGTGATATGATTGGGGTGAGAGTGCCTTAGGAGCACTGGGAGTAACTTTGGACGTGTTCTTGTGATGTACAAAACATATTGTGAGATGTATTTTCATTGCATTTGTTAATGTATCTCTTCCTCAGTGACTTGCCTGCTGCCTGTTACGTTGATTCTAATTTGCACAATGCAGCAAAAATCTTAAAAACTGAATATTGCCCACTGGTTTATTTCAGGCGATGCCGGTAGGAGGCGGTGCTGGTGGAGGACCAGTCTGCGGGGGAAGTAGCGAACTGGTGCCAGCAGGAGGCGGTGATGGTGGAGGTTCTGGATTAGTGGTGCTGGAAGAGCACAGCAGTTCAGGCAGCATCCAAGGTGCTTCGAAATCGACGTTTCGGGCAAAAGCCCTTCATCAGGAATAAAGGCAGTGAGCCTGAAGCGTGGAGAGATAAGCTAGAGGAGGGTGGGGGTGGGGAGAAAGTAGCATAGAGTACAATGGGTGAGTGGGGGAGGGGATGAAGGTGATAGGTCAGGGAGGAGAGGGTGGAGTGGATAGGTGGAAAAGGAGATAGGCAGGTAGGACAAGTCCGGACAAGTCATGGGGACAGTG
>NW_025212100.1:23857-25031 GCF_004010195.1 Chiloscyllium plagiosum
AGGAAATGCAACAGCGAGGAGCAGGTGGGGGGGAGAGAAACAGGAAACAGTGGGAAATTAAATGGTGGGGAGTAGGCTGCAAAGGGAGCATTAAGGAGCAGATGGGGGAGTAGGAAGCAGAGTAATGGAGAGCAGGCTGCAGTGAGAGAAGGAGTAGACAGAAGGGGAAGAGTAAGGAATGTGTATTTGTGAGCGGGAGAGGATAGATAGCAGATGATAGGAGAAAGTGAGGCCGGATGAAGGGCTTATGGCCGAAACGTCGACTCTTCTGCTCCTCGGATGCTGCTTGACCTGCTGCGCTTTTCCAGCGCCACACCTTTGACACAGATAGCAGATGATAGCCTGTGGATGCTCAATGGTGACAACAGCGATGCAGATTGAAGGGGAGAAACCATGCATGCACCAGTTACCAGAGTGGGAGCCGAATTCTGTTCGGTTTTATGAATTACAGTGATTCTGAAGGATGGTCTCCTGCGAGTGAGCAGAATTGAAGAAAACATGCCTCCTAATTTTGGTCAGGGTCATGGGAATCGGAGTTTGTGGGACTCAAAAGTATTGGTGGACACCTCACCCTCCATTGGAGAGGGTATTAACTCCCAAGCTGAGCAGGCAAGAGTTGAGTCCTCTCTTTGTAGGCGAAAGCTTTGTCAGTAGGTTTCTGCAACGTTTTAATGCAAAAGCAGATTGATTACTAGCTCTTGTACTTAGATTTACTAAGTACAACCAAGCTAACTAAGAGAAACGTTTTCACTCAATGGGACATGGGGTCCCTGGGCATACTGGGCAAATGTACCAACAGTGTCCGAAAGACTTCTGCAGTAATGAAATATCAATCAGGAAGCATTTGTAACCCTCGATCAAACAATTCCGAACCTATTACATGGGGCTGTCCCTGCTGTGAATCATTCTCTCATCTCTGTTCAAATGCCTCACTAACAGCTCCTCGCTGACATAGGACTCCTGTGAACTGGAATAATTTATTAGCATTGATTGCAGTTTCAATTCTGCCTCTCCTACCATGTCATTTATTCTGTCCCATTTGCCCTCTTGCCTGAAAGAGTTTTCGCAGATGTTAATTACAGCATAGCGTCGCGCTGGGGCCACTGGTGTTTTCAGTAATTTCCCAGTCCGTCTTTCTCCTCCAGGAGTCGGACAATGCAAATTGGAATTAATG
>NW_025212101.1:0-8194 GCF_004010195.1 Chiloscyllium plagiosum
AGAGTGTCAGGGTGACAGTGATGGAGTGAGTGTGAGGGGGTCACGGTCTCTGTGAGGGAGTGAGTGTGAGGGGGTCATGGTGACTGTCACGGAGTGAGTGTGAGGGAGTGAGTGTGATGGGGTAATAGTGACAGAATTGGAACGAGTGTGAGGGTTCAGTGTGACTGTGAAGGAATTAGTTGAGGGTGTCAGGGTGTGGATGATAGACTAAGTGTGAGGAGGTCACTGTGATGGTGATGGAGTGAGTGTGAGGGGGTCAGGGTGACGGTGATGGAGTGAGTGTGGGAGGGCCAGTGTGATAATGACGGAGTGAGTGTGAGGGGGTCAGTGTGACAGTGATGGAGTGAGTGTGAGGGGGTCAGTGTGGCTGTGATGGAGTCAGTGTGAGAGTGTTAGGGTGATGGTGATGGAGTGAGCGTGAGAGATTTTGCGAGATGGTGATGGAGTGAGTGTCAGCGGATCAGTGTGACCGTGATGGAGTGAGTGTGAGGGGGTCAGTTTGACTGTGATGGAGTAAGTGTGAGATGGTCAGGGTGACGGTGACGGAGTGAGTGAGAGGGGGTCAGGGTGACGGTGATGGAGTGAGTGTGAGGGGATCAGATTGACGGTGATGGAGTGAGTGTGAGGCCGTCAGCTTGACGGTGATGGAGTGAGAGTGAGTGTGTCAGAGTGACGGTTATAAAGAGAGTGTGAGGGGATCAGAGTGACGGTGATGGAGTGAGATTGAGTGTGTCAGTGTGACGGTCATGGAGTGAGTGTGAGGGGGTCAGGATGACGGTGATGGAGTGAGTGTGAGACGGTCAGGTTGACGGTGATCGTGTGAGTGTGAGGGGGTCAGTTTGATGGTGACCGAGGGTGTGTGAGGATTCTGTGTGACGGTGATGGAGTGTGTGTGAGGCGGTCAGAGTGACGGTGATGGAGTGAGTGTGAGACGGTCAGGTTGACGGTGATCGTGTGAGTGTGAGGGGGTCAGTTTGATGGTGACCGAGGGTGTGTGAGGATTCTGTGTGACGGTGATGGAGTGTGTGTGAGGCGGTCAGAGTGACGGTGATGGAGTGAGTGTGAGACGGTCAGGTTGACGGTGATCGTGTGAGTGTGAGGGGGTCAGTTTGATGGTGACCGAGGGTGTGTGAGGATTCTGTGTGACGGTGATGGAGTGTGTGTGAGGCGGTCAGAGTGACGGTGATGGAGTGAGTGTGAGAGGGTCAGTATGGCTGTGATCGACTGAGTGTGAGGGTGTCATGGTGACAGTGATGGAGTGAGTGTGAAGGGGTCAGGGTGAGGGAGACGGAGTGAGTGTGAGAGGGTCAGTATGGCTGTGATCGACTGAGTGTGAGGGTGTCATGGTGACAGTGATGGAGTGAGTGTGAAGGGGTCAGGGTGAGGGAGACGGAGTGAGTGTGAGAGGGTCAGTATGGCTGTGATCGACTGAGTGTGAGGGTGTCATGGTGACAGTGATGGAGTGAGTGTGAAGGGGTCAGGGTGAGGGAGACGGAGTGAGTGTGAGAGGGTCAGTATGGCTGTGATCGACTGAGTGTGAGGGTGTCATGGTGACAGTGATGGAGTGAGTGTGAAGGGGTCAGGGTGAGGGAGACGGAGTGAGTGTGAGAGGGTCAGTATGGCTGTGATCGACTGAGTGTGAGGGTGTCATGGTGACAGTGATGGAGTGAGTGTGAAGGGGTCAGGGTGAGGGAGACGGAGTGAGTGTGAGAGGGTCAGTATGGCTGTGATCGACTGAGTGTGAGGGTGTCATGGTGACAGTGATGGAGTGAGTGTGAAGGGGTCAGGGTGAGGGAGACGGAGTGAGTGTGAGAGGGTCAGTATGGCTGTGATCGACTGAGTGTGAGGGTGTCATGGTGACAGTGATGGAGTGAGTGTGAAGGGGTCAGGGTGAGGGAGACGGAGTGAGTGTGAGAGGGTCAGTATGGCTGTGATCGACTGAGTGTGAGGGTGTCATGGTGACAGTGATGGAGTGAGTGTGAAGGGGTCAGGGTGAGGGAGACGGAGTGAGTGTGAGAGGGTCAGTATGGCTGTGATCGACTGAGTGTGAGGGTGTCATGGTGACAGTGATGGAGTGAGTGTGAAGGGGTCAGGGTGAGGGAGACGGAGTGAGTGTGAGAGGGTCAGTATGGCTGTGATCGACTGAGTGTGAGGGTGTCATGGTGACAGTGATGGAGTGAGTGTGAAGGGGTCAGGGTGAGGGAGACGGAGTGAGTGTGAGAGGGTCAGTATGGCTGTGATCGACTGAGTGTGAGGGTGTCATGGTGACAGTGATGGAGTGAGTGTGAAGGGGTCAGGGTGAGGGAGACGGAGTGAGTGTGAGAGGGTCAGTATGGCTGTGATCGACTGAGTGTGAGGGTGTCATGGTGACAGTGATGGAGTGAGTGTGAAGGGGTCAGGGTGAGGGAGACGGAGTGAGTGTGAGAGGGTCAGTATGGCTGTGATCGACTGAGTGTGAGGGTGTCATGGTGACAGTGATGGAGTGAGTGTGAAGGGGTCAGGGTGAGGGAGACGGAGTGAGTGTGAGAGGGTCAGTATGGCTGTGATCGACTGAGTGTGAGGGTGTCATGGTGACAGTGATGGAGTGAGTGTGAAGGGGTCAGGGTGAGGGAGACGGAGTGAGTGTGAGAGGGTCAGTATGGCTGTGATCGACTGAGTGTGAGGGTGTCATGGTGACAGTGATGGAGTGAGTGTGAAGGGGTCAGGGTGAGGGAGACGGAGTGAGTGTGAGAGGGTCAGTATGGCTGTGATCGACTGAGTGTGAGGGTGTCATGGTGACAGTGATGGAGTGAGTGTGAAGGGGTCAGGGTGAGGGAGACGGAGTGAGTGTGAGAGGGTCAGTATGGCTGTGATCGACTGAGTGTGAGGGTGTCATGGTGACAGTGATGGAGTGAGTGTGAAGGGGTCAGGGTGAGGGAGACGGAGTGAGTGTGAGAGGGTCAGTATGGCTGTGATCGACTGAGTGTGAGGGTGTCATGGTGACAGTGATGGAGTGAGTGTGAAGGGGTCAGGGTGAGGGAGACGGAGTGAGTGTGAGAGGGTCAGTATGGCTGTGATCGACTGAGTGTGAGGGTGTCATGGTGACAGTGATGGAGTGAGTGTGAAGGGGTCAGGGTGAGGGAGACGGAGTGAGTGTGAGAGGGTCAGTATGGCTGTGATCGACTGAGTGTGAGGGTGTCATGGTGACAGTGATGGAGTGAGTGTGAAGGGGTCAGGGTGAGGGAGACGGAGTGAGTGTGAGAGGGTCAGTATGGCTGTGATCGACTGAGTGTGAGGGTGTCATGGTGACAGTGATGGAGTGAGTGTGAAGGGGTCAGGGTGAGGGAGACGGAGTGAGTGTGAGAGGGTCAGTATGGCTGTGATCGACTGAGTGTGAGGGTGTCATGGTGACAGTGATGGAGTGAGTGTGAAGGGGTCAGGGTGAGGGAGACGGAGTGAGTGTGAGAGGGTCAGTATGGCTGTGATCGACTGAGTGTGAGGGTGTCATGGTGACAGTGATGGAGTGAGTGTGAAGGGGTCAGGGTGAGGGAGACGGAGTGAGTGTGAGAGGGTCAGTATGGCTGTGATCGACTGAGTGTGAGGGTGTCATGGTGACAGTGATGGAGTGAGTGTGAAGGGGTCAGGGTGAGGGAGACGGAGTGAGTGTGAGAGGGTCAGTATGGCTGTGATCGACTGAGTGTGAGGGTGTCATGGTGACAGTGATGGAGTGAGTGTGAAGGGGTCAGGGTGAGGGAGACGGAGTGAGTGTGAGAGGGTCAGTATGGCTGTGATCGACTGAGTGTGAGGGTGTCATGGTGACAGTGATGGAGTGAGTGTGAAGGGGTCAGGGTGAGGGAGACGGAGTGAGTGTGAGAGGGTCAGTATGGCTGTGATCGACTGAGTGTGAGGGTGTCATGGTGACAGTGATGGAGTGAGTGTGAAGGGGTCAGGGTGAGGGAGACGGAGTGAGTGTGAGAGGGTCAGTATGGCTGTGATCGACTGAGTGTGAGGGTGTCATGGTGACAGTGATGGAGTGAGTGTGAAGGGGTCAGGGTGAGGGAGACGGAGTGAGTGTGAGAGGGTCAGTATGGCTGTGATCGACTGAGTGTGAGGGTGTCATGGTGACAGTGATGGAGTGAGTGTGAAGGGGTCAGGGTGAGGGAGACGGAGTGAGTGTGAGAGGGTCAGTATGGCTGTGATCGACTGAGTGTGAGGGTGTCATGGTGACAGTGATGGAGTGAGTGTGAAGGGGTCAGGGTGAGGGAGACGGAGTGAGTGTGAGAGGGTCAGTATGGCTGTGATCGACTGAGTGTGAGGGTGTCATGGTGACAGTGATGGAGTGAGTGTGAAGGGGTCAGGGTGAGGGAGACGGAGTGAGTGTGAGAGGGTCAGTATGGCTGTGATCGACTGAGTGTGAGGGTGTCATGGTGACAGTGATGGAGTGAGTGTGAAGGGGTCAGGGTGAGGGAGACGGAGTGAGTGTGAGAGGGTCAGTATGGCTGTGATCGACTGAGTGTGAGGGTGTCATGGTGACAGTGATGGAGTGAGTGTGAAGGGGTCAGGGTGAGGGAGACGGAGTGAGTGTGAGAGGGTCAGTATGGCTGTGATCGACTGAGTGTGAGGGTGTCATGGTGACAGTGATGGAGTGAGTGTGAAGGGGTCAGGGTGAGGGAGACGGAGTGAGTGTGAGAGGGTCAGTATGGCTGTGATCGACTGAGTGTGAGGGTGTCATGGTGACAGTGATGGAGTGAGTGTGAAGGGGTCAGGGTGAGGGAGACGGAGTGAGTGTGAGAGGGTCAGTATGGCTGTGATCGACTGAGTGTGAGGGTGTCATGGTGACAGTGATGGAGTGAGTGTGAAGGGGTCAGGGTGAGGGAGACGGAGTGAGTGTGAGAGGGTCAGTATGGCTGTGATCGACTGAGTGTGAGGGTGTCATGGTGACAGTGATGGAGTGAGTGTGAAGGGGTCAGGGTGAGGGAGACGGAGTGAGTGTGAGAGGGTCAGTATGGCTGTGATCGACTGAGTGTGAGGGTGTCATGGTGACAGTGATGGAGTGAGTGTGAAGGGGTCAGGGTGAGGGAGACGGAGTGAGTGTGAGAGGGTCAGTATGGCTGTGATCGACTGAGTGTGAGGGTGTCATGGTGACAGTGATGGAGTGAGTGTGAAGGGGTCAGGGTGAGGGAGACGGAGTGAGTGTGAGAGGGTCAGTATGGCTGTGATCGACTGAGTGTGAGGGTGTCATGGTGACAGTGATGGAGTGAGTGTGAAGGGGTCAGGGTGAGGGAGACGGAGTGAGTGTGAGAGGGTCAGTATGGCTGTGATCGACTGAGTGTGAGGGTGTCATGGTGACAGTGATGGAGTGAGTGTGAAGGGGTCAGGGTGAGGGAGACGGAGTGAGTGTGAGAGGGTCAGTATGGCTGTGATCGACTGAGTGTGAGGGTGTCATGGTGACAGTGATGGAGTGAGTGTGAAGGGGTCAGGGTGAGGGAGACGGAGTGAGTGTGAGAGGGTCAGTATGGCTGTGATCGACTGAGTGTGAGGGTGTCATGGTGACAGTGATGGAGTGAGTGTGAAGGGGTCAGGGTGAGGGAGACGGAGTGAGTGTGAGAGGGTCAGTATGGCTGTGATCGACTGAGTGTGAGGGTGTCATGGTGACAGTGATGGAGTGAGTGTGAAGGGGTCAGGGTGAGGGAGACGGAGTGAGTGTGAGAGGGTCAGTATGGCTGTGATCGACTGAGTGTGAGGGTGTCATGGTGACAGTGATGGAGTGAGTGTGAAGGGGTCAGGGTGAGGGAGACGGAGTGAGTGTGAGAGGGTCAGTATGGCTGTGATCGACTGAGTGTGAGGGTGTCATGGTGACAGTGATGGAGTGAGTGTGAAGGGGTCAGGGTGAGGGAGACGGAGTGAGTGTGAGAGGGTCAGTATGGCTGTGATCGACTGAGTGTGAGGGTGTCATGGTGACAGTGATGGAGTGAGTGTGAAGGGGTCAGGGTGAGGGAGACGGAGTGAGTGTGAGAGGGTCAGTATGGCTGTGATCGACTGAGTGTGAGGGTGTCATGGTGACAGTGATGGAGTGAGTGTGAAGGGGTCAGGGTGAGGGAGACGGAGTGAGTGTGAGAGGGTCAGTATGGCTGTGATCGACTGAGTGTGAGGGTGTCATGGTGACAGTGATGGAGTGAGTGTGAAGGGGTCAGGGTGAGGGAGACGGAGTGAGTGTGAGAGGGTCAGTATGGCTGTGATCGACTGAGTGTGAGGGTGTCATGGTGACAGTGATGGAGTGAGTGTGAAGGGGTCAGGGTGAGGGAGACGGAGTGAGTGTGAGAGGGTCAGTATGGCTGTGATCGACTGAGTGTGAGGGTGTCATGGTGACAGTGATGGAGTGAGTGTGAAGGGGTCAGGGTGAGGGAGACGGAGTGAGTGTGAGAGGGTCAGTATGGCTGTGATCGACTGAGTGTGAGGGTGTCATGGTGACAGTGATGGAGTGAGTGTGAAGGGGTCAGGGTGAGGGAGACGGAGTGAGTGTGAGAGGGTCAGTATGGCTGTGATCGACTGAGTGTGAGGGTGTCATGGTGACAGTGATGGAGTGAGTGTGAAGGGGTCAGGGTGAGGGAGACGGAGTGAGTGTGAGAGGGTCAGTATGGCTGTGATCGACTGAGTGTGAGGGTGTCATGGTGACAGTGATGGAGTGAGTGTGAAGGGGTCAGGGTGAGGGAGACGGAGTGAGTGTGAGAGGGTCAGTATGGCTGTGATCGACTGAGTGTGAGGGTGTCATGGTGACAGTGATGGAGTGAGTGTGAAGATCGTATAAGTTTATTCCATAATTGTAAAGAATACAAGAGAGGAATTAAACAGAGTCACCATCAATAAAGAAGTTTTATTAGACAAATTAGTGGTGTTACAGGCAGATAAGTCCCCTGTCCCTGACAGCTTGCATCCTACCATCCTAAATGAAGTAGCTACAGAGATAGTGGATGCAGTGGTTATAATTTTCCAAAAGTCTTTGGACTCTGGAGAAGTACCATGGTTTGGAAAATTGCTCATGTGACACCCCTATTCCAAAATACTGGTACTTCTAGCCCTATTAGCCTAACATCTATTATTGGGCAAGTATAGGAATCAATTATTTAGGAAGCAATAGAAGAGCATTGGAAAATCAAATCTCATCAATCAGAATCAATATAGCTTCATTAAATCTATCACGTCTGACCAGTGTATTAGAGTTTTTCAAGGGAGATTTAACCAGGATGGATAGAGGGAAACTAGTCGATGCAATTGTATTTGGACTTCCAGAAAGAATTTGATAAAGTACCTCACAAAAGGTTAAGTTATAAGAGCCCACAATGTTGGAAGTAGTGGAAAGGCATGGATAAAGAATTAATAATGGGCAGGAAACTGAGTGGGGATAAGGGGTTCTTTTTCAGGTTGGCGACTTGTGATCGGTGGGGTTCCACAGGGATCAGTGCTGGGACTGCAACCATATATAATATATACTAATGACTTGGAGGAAGGAAGTGAATGTACTGTAGCCAAGTTTGCTGAGAACTCAAAAATATGTGGAAAGGTAAAGTGTGAGGGGGATACAGACAGTTTACAGAGAGAGAGAGATTGACAGGGTAACTAAGTTGGCAAATAGAGTATAATGTGTGGAAATGTGAAGTTTTTCACTTTGAAAGGGAGAACGAAAGAACAAAATTTTATTTAAAAGGAGAAAAACTGCAGAAAGCTGTCACACAAAGGGATTTGGGTGGGACTTGTGCCTGAAACACGGAAAGCTAGCACCCAGGTAATCAGGAAGACGAGTGGAATGTTGGTCCTTATTTCATGGGGATTGGAGTATCAGAGTAGGGAAATCTTACTGCAAGTGTACAAGGTGCTGGGGAGACCCCACCTGGTGTACCTGGGGAGACCCCACCTGGTGTACCTGGGGAGACCACACCTGGTGTACCTGGGGAGACCCCACCTGGTGTACCTGGGGGGACCACACCTGGTGTACCTGGGGGGACCCCACCTGGTGTACCTGGGGAGACCCCACCTGGTGTACTTGGGGGGACCACACCTGGTGTACCTGGGGGGACCACACCTGGTGTACCTGGGGAGACCACACCTGGTGTACCTGGGGGGACCACACCTGGTGTACCTGGGGGGACCACACCTCGAGTACCTGCGGAGACCACACCTGGTGTACCTGGGGGGACCACACCTGGTGTACCTGGGG
>NW_025212101.1:8319-16370 GCF_004010195.1 Chiloscyllium plagiosum
CACCTGGTGTACCTGGGGAGACCCCACCTGGTGTACCTGGGGAGACCACACCTGGTATACTGTCAGCAGTGTTGGTTCCCTCATTTAAGGAAATATACCATTTCATTGGAGGTAGTTCAGAGAAGGTAAACTGGGATGATCCCTGGGATGGAGGGATTGTCTGATGAGTAAAGGCTAAACACGTTGGGACTCTACTCACTGGAGTTTAGAAGAATGAGAGATGATCTCATTGAGACATAAGAGGATTATAGGGTCATAGAGTCATAGAGCACAAAACAGACATAGAAAATAGAACATAGAACAATACAGTGCAGTCCTTTCTGCCACTGTAATACTGTCTTTGACTAACAGTGTCACACCTCCTCCTCTTTTACTACCTTCCCTGTTCTAACTAAAACATCTAAATCCCGGAACCTGCAACAACCATTCCTGTCCCTGCTCTACCATGTCTCTGAAATGACCATACTGCAAGTTCACCCAACTTATTCCAAATGCTCCTGGTGTTGAAGTACACACACTTCAATCCACCTTCCTGCCAGCCATAACACTCTTGTGACCTTGAAACCTTATTTAGGACCTCAATACTCTCAACCTCCTGGACACTGGAGCTACAATTCAGGTTCCATCACCTTGCTGAATTAGTTTAAACCCTTCTGAAGAGCATTAGCAAATTCCCCACCACCCCGTCCCCCAGGATATTGGTACCCCTCTGGTTCAGGTGAAGACCATCCTGTTTGTACAAGTCCCTGGTTCAGGTGAAGACCATCCTGTTTGTACAAGTCCCACCCACCCCAGAACAAGCCCCAATTATCCAGGTATCCGATTCCCTCCATCCTGCACCATCCCTGTAGCCATATGTTCAACTCCTCTCTGTCCCTATTCCCTGCCTCACTAGCACGTGGCATGTTCGGTCCAACCCATCCATACTGACCAGACATCCCAATCTGACCTAGTCCCTTTTGTCAGCATTTAGCCCATAACCTTTTAAACCCTTCCCATTGATATGCCCATCCAGATGCCTTTTAAATGCTGTAATTGTACCCACCTCCATCACTTCCTCTGGCAGCTCGTTCCATTAACGCCTCACCCTCTGAGTGACCTCAGGTCATTTTTAAAATATTTCCCCCTCACCTTAAACCTATGCCAATCTCGTTTTGGATTCCCCTACCCTGGAAAATAAATCTTGTCTATTTATCCTTCCCTCTATAAGGTCATCCCTGAGCCTCCAATGCTCCTGTTCAGCCTCTCCCTGTAACTCAAACCCTCCAGTCCCAGCACTATCCTTGTAAATCGTTTCTGCACCCTCTCATGTTTAACAACACTCTTCCCATAGAAAGGCGGCCAGAATTGTGCAAATTATTCTAAAAGTGGCCTCACCAATGTCCTGTACAGCTGCAACATGACCTCCCAACTCCTAGGAGAAAGTGAGGACTGCAGATTAGAGTGGGGAGTGTGGTGCTGGAAAAGCACAGCAGATCAGGCAGCAGCTGAGGAGCAGGAAAATCGATGTTTCGAACATAAGCTCTTCATCAGGAATGCGTCCCAACTCTTATATTCATTGCAATGGTCAATAAAGGCAAGTATGCCAATCGCCTTCTTCACTATCCTGTCTACCTGTGACTCCACTTTCAAGGAACTATGCACCCAAGGTCTCTTTGTTCAGCAATGCTCCCTAGGACCCTATCATTAAATGTATAAGTCCTGCCCTAATCTGCCTTTCCAAAATGCAGCACCTCACATTTATCTGAATTAAACTCCATCTGTCACTTCTCAGCCCATTGGCCCATCTGGTCCAGATCCTGTTGTAATCTGAGGTAACCCTCTTCACTGTCCACTACACCTCTAATTTTGGTGTCACCTGAAAACTTACTAACTGTACCTCTCATGTTCACATCCAAATCATTCATGTAAATGACAAAAAGCAACGGACCCAGCACCGATCCTTGTGGCACTCCACTGGTCACAGGCCTCCAGTCTGAAAAACAACCCTCCACCACCACCCTCTGTCTTCTACCTTTGAGCCAATTTTGTATGCAATTGGCTAGCTCCCCCGGATCCTATTTGATCGAATCTTACTAACCAGTCTCCCACACAGAACCTTGTTGAATACTTTGCTGACATCCATACAGACAATGTCCACCACTCTGCCTTTATCAATCTGCTTTGCCACATCTTCCAAAACACCAACAAGTTTGTGAGACATTATTTGCCACACACAAAACCATGCTGACTATCCCTCATCAGTCCTTGCCTTTCCAAATACATGTAAATCCTGTTCCTCAGTATCTCTTCCAACAATTTACCAACAACTGCTGTCAGGTTCACTGGTTTGTAGTTCCCTGGCTTGTCCTTACCACTTTTCTTAAACAGTGGCACTACATTAGCCAACCTCCAGTCTTCTGGCACCTCACCTGTGGCTGTCGATGATACAAATCTCTCAGCAAGAGGCCCAGCAATCCCTTCCCCAGCTTCCCACAGAGCTCTGGGAACACCTGACTCTTAAAGGGGTTTGCACAGGGAAAGTTCTGCCTGGATGTTTCCTGACATTGCAAATAACAGATGCAGTTGTGGAAATTTATCAAAATTCCTGGACTCTGGGGCAGTTCCAGCAGATTGGAAAATGGCAAATGTGACATCAGAGTTTAAAAAAGGAGGTAAACAAAAGGAGGCGCACGGGCTTAACCTCTACAGTGGGGGAAACGCTTGAATCTATAAGTGAGGAAGAAATAGTAAGACATCTTGACAGAAATTGTACCATCGGGTAGATGCAGCGTGGAGTCATGAAAGACAGGTCATGTTTAACCAATTTACTGGAATTCTTTAAGGATATTACAAGTGTGGTGGACATCAGGGACCCAGTAGATGTGGTGTGTCTGATTTCCAAAAGACATTAGACAAGGTGCTGCACAAAACGCTGCTGCATAAGGTAAAGAACAATACAGCACAGGAACAGGCCCTTCGGCCCTCCAAGCCTGTGCTGACACATTTTGCCCTTCCATACTAAAACTGTCTTCACTTACGGGATCCGTATCCTTCTATTCCCTTCCTATTCCTGTATCCATCCAAGTGTTTCCTGAATGCTGTGTCTGCTTCCACCCCCTCCTCTGGCAGCACCTTCCAGGCACTCACCACCCTTTGTGTGAAACATCTGCCTCACACATCTGTTTTAAACTCCCCACCCCCCAGCACCTTGAACCTGTGCCCCCTAATAACTGACCCCCCCACCCTGGGGAAAAGCCTCATACTTTTCACTCTATCCATGCCATTCATAATCTTATAAACTTCTATCAGGTTGCCCCTCAATCTCCTGCGGTCCGGTGAAAACAAACCCAGTCTATCCAACCTATCTTCATAGCTAAAATCCCCCATTCCAGGCAACATTCTGGTAAACCTTTCCTGTATCCTCTCCAAAGCATCCATATCCTTCTGACAGCATGGTGACTAGAACTGTGCTCATTATGCCAAGTGTGGCCTAACTAAAGTTCTATAAAGCTGCAGCATATCTTGCCTATCCTTATACTCAAGATCCCTTCCAATGAAGACAAGAATGCCATAGACCTGTTTTTACTACTTTATCTACCTGTGCTGCCAGCTTCAGTGATCTGTGGGCCTGCACACCCAGAGCCCTCTGCATATCAATACTCTTAAGGGTTCTGTCATTCACTATACAATTTCCATCTGTACTTGACCTTCCAAGATGCATCACCTCTCGTTTGTCTGGATTAAATTCCACCTGTAATCTTTCTGCCCATGCTTCCAACTGATCTATATCCTGCTGTATCCTCGAACAATCCTCCTTACTATGTGCAACTCCACCAATCTTTATCATCTACAAACTTACTAATTAGACCAGCTACATTTTCATCCAAATCATTTACATAGATTATGAACGGCAGAGGTCCCAGCACTGATCCCTGTGGCACATATCTAGTCACAGCCCTCCATTTTGAAAAAAACATCTTTCCACCGCTACGCTCTATCTCCTATGACTAAGGCAGGTCTATATCCATCTTGCCAGCTTACCCCGATACCATGTGACCTTTTGTAGCAGTCCGCCATGTATGACCTTGTCAAAGACTTTACTGAAGTCCATGTAAACAACATCAACCACTTTTCCCTCAATCACCTTCATCACCTCCTTAAAAAACTCAATCAAGTTAGTGAGACACAACCTCCCCTGCACAAAATCATGCTGTCTATTGCTAACAATAGAATTTGCTCCCAAATGCATATAGATCTTGTCCCTGAAAACCTTTTCCAATAATTTCCCTACCACCACCTATAAGACTAACAGGCCTGTAATTTCCAGGATTATCTCTGATACACTTCATAAACAATGGGACAACATTGGCTATTTTCTTGTCCTCTGGGACCTCAAGTGTGGTCAAAGAGGATGCAAAGATGTCTGTCAATTCTCCAATAATTTGTTCTCTTGCCTCTCTCAATATTCTTGGACAGATTCCATCAGGACCTGGGGACTTTGATATCTATCTTAATACTTTTTAAGATGCACAAAACCTCTTCTTTTGTAATAGCAAAAAATTCATCACTCCCTTCCCTGAAATCATCTTCCACCAACTCCTCCTCCTTGGTGAATACTGACAAAAATTTCATTTAGGGCCTCATCTCCCTCTCTGGCTCCACACAGATTCCCTGCTTTGACCTTCAGTGGGCCAACTGTTTCCCTGGCTACCCTCTTGCATTTTATATATGTATAAAAACCCTTGGGATTCTCCTTAATCCTGTTTGCTAATGACTTTTCATGACCCTGTTTATCCATTCGAATTCCTTGTTTACATTTTTTCCTACTTTCCTTATATACTTCAAGGGCTTCATCAGTTCCCATCCTCCTAGACCTTATGTACGCTTCCTTTTTCTTTCTGACCAAGGTATAACATCCCTGGTCATCCAAGGGTCACGTAACTTGCCATACCTAGCCTTCATTCTCACAGGAACATGCCGCTCCTGAGGTGTCATTTGAAATACTCCCAGTAGTCAGGGGCTAATTCAGGGAATTGAACTACAAACTACACAATAAGTCCATTAAGCTTGATACAAGACAAATAACTACCTTTTCGAACTTTATCAGTTGTGAATTTATTGGCTTCATCTTTAATGTCTTCAATGGTTGGGAGGTAGAGATCTCTAGGTATGCCACCATTTTCTTCATAAAGGAACTCGACAGTCTGACGAGCAATATCTACCATACCTGTTGAAAACCAAACATCCATTTTAAGATTATAACAATTTATTAGACATACCTGAACAGAACCATAAGATCTTACAAACATTACAAAAACATTTTAAATATATGGCTAATATTAATGCCTGAATATCTAATTAAGCGATACGGTGAGAGAGTGGGTAAGTGGAGCTGAGTCCAATAAAAGATCAGCCATGGTCTTATTGAGTGGCAGAGCAGCCTCAAGGGGCCGGACGGTGTACTCCTGCTCCTGGTTTTTCTGTTCTTATGTTTACATGGGAGAGTCTAGGACCAGAGGACATCGTCTCAGAATGAAGGGGCACCAACGTAAGACTGAGACATCGTCTCAGAATGAAGGGGCACCAACGTAAGACTGAGATGAGGAGGAAGTTCCTCTCTCAGAGGGTTGTGTGTCTTTGAAGCTCAGGGAGCTGTGGGCTCAGAGTCCTTGTGTATATTCAAGGCTGAGAAAGATTCTTGATCAGTCGGGGAATCAAGGGATAAGGGAAAAGGGCAGGAAAGTGGATGTGAGGAATATTGAAGCAGCCTGGATCAAGCTGAAGGCTCGAGGGACTGAACAGCTCACTCTTGTTCCTATTTCTCATGGCCAACAGAGAGTGGCACCCAGCGAGTGGGAGCCTCAGATTTGAAATGGAGCAAAGGGGACATTGAAATTGATCCTGAGGCAGATTGCTGTTCACTTCAGGATTGTTAATCTTGCTCCTGCTTGATAATACGCCCAAGAAATATCTTCATCCAAAAATGCAGCAAACTCTATTCCCAATGCTTTCTTTTGACATTCAATATTCAAAATAAAACCATCTATTGTCATAGAAACAGACTCATTAGAATGTGCGTAAACAGTACCGCAGAGACAGCAGTAAAAATCTGATTGAAATTAGAACCATATGAGCATCAAATGGCAAGAGAGATGACTGGAAAATGCAGTCAGCCTCCACTCTCGAAAAAAACATCAGCAACGGCGATTCAGAGGAAACAGGAAAACCTGTCACTGGTCAGAGGGAGAGGGAGAGGGAGGGAGGGAAGATAGAGGGATGGAGTGGTGATGGAGGGAGGGAGTAAGGATGGAGGGAGGGAGTGGTGATGGAGGGAGGGAGTAAGGATGGAGGGAGGGAGTGGTGATGGAGGGATGTTTTGGAGATGCCGGTGTTGGACTGGGGTGGACAAAGTTAAAAATCACACAACACCAGGTTATAGTCCAACAGGTTTAATTGGTCCAATTAAACCTGTTGGACTATAACCTGGTGTTGTGTGATTTTTAACTTTGTGATGGAGGGAGTGAGTGATGATGGAGGGAGGGAGCAATGATGGAGGGAGGGAGTGGTGATGGAGGGAGGGAGCCGTGATGGACTGGGGAATGGTTATGGAGGGATGGAGCCATACTTGACGTCATCTACTGGCTACCAATGTAGCTGTCTGGACATTACGGGGGAATAGTCTCCATTGGTGGTGTCATATCTGGCACAAAGGAAGCTGGTTGTGGTTGTTGGAGGTCAGTTATCTCAGCTGCAGGGCATCCCTGAAGGAGTTCCTCAGGGTACTGTCCCAGGCCCAACAATCAATGACCTTCCCTTTTTCATAAGGCCAGAATTGGGGAGGTTCATTGATGATTGCACAACATGCTGTACCATTCCCAACTCCTCAGATACTGAAGCAGTCCATGTTCAAATACAGGAAGGTCTGGTTAATATCCAGGTTTGGCTGACAAGTGGAAATTAATAATCACTGCATATAAATGCAAATAAGAAACAATCCAACCATCACCCCCAACATTCAATGGTGTTACCATTACTGAATCCCTTATTATCAACATCCTGCGGCTGATCACCGAGCAGGACCTGAACTGGTCTTACCACATAAACACAGCGGCTACAAGAGCAGGTCAGAGGCTGGGAATCGTGTGGTGAGTAACTCACCTCCTGACTCCCCAAAGCCTGTCACCATCTACAATGCATAGGTCAGGAGTGTGATGGAATACTCCCCACTTGCCTGGATGGGGGCAGCTCCAACAACACTTAAGAAACTCAACACCATCCAGGACAAAGCAGCCTACTGGATTGACATCAATCCACAAACATCCACTCCCCCCACCACTGGTGTTCAGTAGCAGCAGTGTGTACTATCTACAAGATGAAGAAATTCATCAAAAATCCTTAGACAGCTCCTTCCAAATCCACAGCCACTTCCATCTAGAAGGACAAGGACAGCAGCTATATGGGAACATCACCACCTTCAAGTTCCCCTCCATTCTACTCCCCATCCTGACTTGGAAATATATCACCATTCCTTCACTGTCACTGGGTCAAAATCCTCGAACACCCTCCCTAATGCAGCGGTTCAAGAAGGCAGCTCACCCCCACCTTCTTAAGGGGCAACTAGGGACAGGCAATAAATGCTGGGCCCAGCCAGCGACACCACATCCTGTGAATGAACTTTTCCAACACCAGAGGAAAATTGCTAGGGAACCTAATGTGGCTAAAGACCGACAAGGTCCCTGGAGCATTCGGGCATTTGGATATTAAAGGAAGCACCCACAGTTATTGGGTAATAATCTTCAGGAAATCATTCAGGTAATCCCTGAGGATTGGAAAACTGTAATGTAACGCCTTCATTAAAAAAAAGGCAAGGTGACAACAAACCAGATTCTGGATCAGTGGTGCTGGAAGAGCACGGCAGGTCAGGCAGCATCCGAGAAGCAGTAAAATCGACATTTCAGGCAAAAGCCCTTCATCAGGAATAAAGGCAGAGAGTCTGAAGTGTGGAGAGATAAGCTAGAGGAGGGTGGGGGTGGGGAGAAAGTAGCATAGAGTACAATAGGTGAGTGGGG
>NW_025212101.1:16527-21508 GCF_004010195.1 Chiloscyllium plagiosum
TCCACACTTCAGGCTCTCTGCCTTTATTCCTGATGAAGGGCTTTTGCCCGAAACGTCAATTTTGCTGCTCGTCGGATGCTGCCTGAACTGCTGTGCTCTTCCAGCACCATTGATCCAGATACAGGCTAAGTAGCTTAACTTCAGTTAGCGTGAAAATGCTGGAGTCTATTCTAAAGGATCTGATAGCAGGACATTCAGAAATATATCACAGGATCCAGCACAGTCAGTACGGCTTCATGAAGGGGAGACCATAGCTGACAAATTGACTAGAATTCTTTGAGGATATTATAGCAAGATCGAGAAAGTGAAGCAATGGAGGTGATAGATTTGGATTTTCAGAAGGCGTTTGGTAAGGTACCATACATTAGGCGATTTAATAATGTAAGAGCCAATGGTGTTGGAGGTAGTGTGTTAACACAGAGAGAGGGTTGGCTAACTAATAGAAGACAGAACTGGGTTAAAACCAGGTTGGGAGGTGGGGAGAAGTATTTTCAGATTTTTAGGATGGCAACATGTTACTAGTGGAATGCCACAGCGATCAGTGCTGGGGCCACAATTATTGACAATATATATTTATGATTTGGATAGGAAAGCAAATGTACTGCCACTAAATTTGGGAATGACACAAAAATAAGTGGGAAGGCAAATGGTGATGATGATCCGTCTGCAACAGGAACAAGACCGGTAAAGTGAGTGTAAAACTAGTCAAGGGGCAGTAGTCAGACCACAATGGCATAGTGTCAACGGATGTGTTCCCCTTGTGCAGGGAAAGATATGCTGACATTGGAGGCTGTGAAGAGAAGATTCTCTCAGCTGACCTCAGATATGGACAGAGAGGCTGAGGAGGTTGGGCTTCTATTTACTGACCTTTAGAAGATAGAGGACCAACCTTACTGAAACATACACGTTTCTGACTGGGCTTGACAGGGTAAATGTGGAGAGATCATTTCCCCTGAACCATCACCAACATAGTTACAGTTTCCTTAAGTAAGGACACCAAAACTGCACACAGGATTTGAGATGTGGTAGCACCAGGCCCTGTAGAACTGAAGCACCGCTTCCTTCAACCTGTTCAATTCATCTCCTAATAAATGATAGGCTCTAACTACAGCTGGAAAACTGAATAGATTAGCCCATTGATCTAAGGCATGATATTACTGGCATTGGAGACCATCCAGAGAAGGTTCACTAAGCTGATACCAGGTACGGAGGGACTGTCTCATGAGGAGAGGTTCAGTAGATTGGGCCTAACTTATTGGAATGTAGAAGAATGAGAGGCAATCTATTGAATGATAATCATAAAAAATTGTTAGAGGGGAACTTAACAGAGTAGATGCAGAGAGGTTTCACCTTGTGGGAGAGTCTCGGGACAGAGGCCATCATCTCAGAATGACACATTTAAGGCAGAGATGATGAGGAATTTCTTCTGTCAAAGGGTAGTGAATCTATGGAATTTTTTACCCCAGAGGGCTGTTCAGGCTTGGTCTTTAAGTACATTCAAGATTGACATGGACTGATGTTAATAATTTGGGAATCCAGGGTTGTGGTAAGTGGGCAGAAAGGTGGAGTTGAGGATTATCAGATCAGCCACCAGCTCTTTGGATAGTGGAGCATACCCGATGGACCGAATGGCCTACTTCTACTCCTAGGGCTGACGTTCTCATGGAATGGGAAGCAAAAAGAAAAAGAACTGGAAAGTTAAATGAAAATAAAAATATTTGAATTGTCAAGGGAGGAGGAAGTACAAGCAAAGGAAGTTGAATTTTAAAAAAAACCTAAACTTCAGAGAGAGATCTCAGACAAAACGACTAGATCAAAGGTAAGTGTAAAGCAAGAAAGAAGAAATAGCAGTTGAGAGGATGACTCTGAGTTCACTGTGGAATTTGACCCAACTGGAAATCTACATTGCATGTCTAAGGATGGAAATATACCCCACCTTCGTCAAAAAGTAGTTGTGAAGTTGAAGATGTTTGGACCTTAATGATACAGGATGGCCTGAAGGTCCAGTTTGTCAGCAAAGTATAATCTGCAGAGTATGAAACTATCAGAAAACAATATGCTTATAAGCCTCCTCCTGGTGCAAATCAATTATAATTTAGTTCCCTTAGACTCCTGTTTCCCCATAGGTGAGGCGAAAGTGGGTACTGCAGATGCTGGAGATCAGAGTCGAGAATGTGTTGCTGGGAAAGCACAGCAGGTCAGGCAGCATTCGAGGAACAGGAGAATCAATGTTTCAGAAGGGCTATTGCCTGAAACATCGATTTCCCTGCTCTTTGGGTGCTGCCTGAGCTCCTGTTTCCCCAGGCCTATCACACCTATTTTGATCAGAAACGTTAGGTCTTGTGAAAGAAATATGACAATGCCCTGAGGACCCAAACATTAACACTGATTTCTCTCCACAGATGTTAACAGACCTGCTGAGCTTTTCCAGCAATTTCTGTTTTTGTTTGTGATAACAACGTCTGGGTTGTGCAAGTTATGAATTCACAGTTCTCCCAAAAATACCTCTCTGGCAGTGACCCTCAGCATGCTTCATCTGAGCATTTCTCATCATTGTCCTACTCAGCTGGGAGGTTATTTGACTTGACACCAAGCCTGAGTTGATGAGGTGGTTTACCCCGGCTTTGTTACCATTCTAGTGCTTTCAGTACGTTGCTATCCCCAAATGTAAATAAGTTGGAGATCTCACATTCACATTTTGCTATAATAACTGGAAAATCCAAAACAGCCCTTACTTTGACTTCTCTGGTAAGTCTTGACCTTGTCCCACAGTGTGCCCCAAATAAATCACATGTGCTCTGGCCAGATCAGCCAAATTAGCTGTTAGTAACTAATCAAACAGCTCAGTCAACTGGTGTAAATGTTCCTATCAGGTTTGACTGAACACAACCAAGTCATTGATGTCAAAAATACAGTTACATAGTTGTTCACTGGTTAACCATTGGAATGTTGATGAAGTATTTGTCATTCCAAATGGAATGGAATCTATTTCTTTCTACCTGGAGAAACCTACCTGGCGAAAGAAATAGAGCAACATCTTGAGTTTCAAATTCTTCAATTTCTATTAATAAATTGATTTTTCAATTGATAAAGCCCAGGGAACCTTTTTTAAAATGGTTTCCCAGAAACAGGTAACAACACTGACACCTTGCCCCCATCAACAACTTCTGGAACTGTGGGCCTTTCTAACATTCCTAACACTTTTCACTTGGTTTCAGCTATTCTTCTCCAAAGTAGCTCCAATTACAATCATCTACCTGAAAATAACAGTCAGTTTCCGACTGTCATCTTTAGGCACCAATCCTGTGCTGTCATTGTGAATTTAGAGCCATACCAGTCAGTGAGACTGTAACCGAGGCACTTTCTGCTGTGGATAGAGTTTATTAACTACTCAGTCTTTCAGCTCTTTCCATCCCTTAATGTTACAGGCGCTTCATCTATTTATTTATTTTTAATTTTTATTTAACCTGTTTTTCTAGTCAGCCTGTTCAGAGATGTTATTGCACACCTCTAGATCAGGTGGACTTGAGCCCAGGTCTCCCAGTTTAGGGGTAGGGACACTATCTTGCATCACGGTATGTGTATGTGTTCAATTAACTGATGCAACCTGTTACTTTTTAACCTTAACTAACAACATTAACAAATGGAACAATGTGATTGACCAGAAATTACCAGTCCATTCAGCACCTTGAATGCTTTCACTGCCCACTGCTGACAGAGAGTGGCAGCAGAGTCTCCAACACACACTGCAGCAATTCACAGGATTCCATCAAGGCCCCATTCCAAACCTTCAACCTCAAAAGGACACTGTTCCTTCAGGGATTAGTTTTGTAACTGTGCATGGTCTTTGTTATGGTTTTGGTTAATGGATACCGAGAGCATTTGCTCTCAGGTGGACCCTCAGTGGGTTGGAAACCTTCCAATGCATTTGTTTCCAACCCAAAATGATGGCCTCTCGTCTGTCCAATTAAAATCCATCTGTGAACATGGATCTGCAGCTTCAGATCCTCTACTCAACTGAATGAACATGGTGAAAGCTGAGACCCAGAATAAATCACTGGGAACATCTTTCTTCATATTTCAAAAATTAGGTCCATATTCTTTGTTCACACTCTCTCCCTCCCAATATTTTCAAACCCTGTCCAAGGATTATTTACAATTGCCACACACTTGGATCAGTTAACAATGACCTTCTATGCAGAACCTGATCTAACAGATCAGCCACAATGTCATTTAATAATGAGGTGGACTCACTGGGTGAAATGGCCTGCTTCTGTTCCTATGTCTGTGAGTTACAGTATTCTGTCACATTCTGGCAGTCTCTATTGACAGCATCTAAAGACAACTCTTTGTCAATCCTTTTTGCAACATCCTTAAAACATTCTCCAGGATGACACAGTGAGGGTGTGGGTATTCGTGGTGTAAATGACTCCAGTAGGTAGAGAGGAACACAAGGGAAAATTCAGAATGAGTCCTCTCCCCATTAAGAGATTTATGCATTAAACCTTTTGAAAAGATTTCATATACTCACTCCTTTCGCAAAGAATCTGTTCTGTCTTTACATCCAAGACTCTGTTAAAGAAAACAAAATGGATGTCAGAAATATAAAACTTACAGACAAGAAAATCTCATCCTCCCACAGGAACAAGAGACAGCCATACAGTAATATTTTAATTCACTCATGGGATGTGAGCATTCCTGACAGAGGCAGCATTATTTAGTTGTTCCCAGTTAGAATATAGTACATAGAACAATACAGCACAGAACAGGCCCTTCGGCCCACGATGTTGTGCCGAACATCTGTCCTAGTTTAAGCACCCGTCAATGTACCTATCCAATTGCCGCTTAAAGGTCACCAATGATTCTGACTCTGCCAATCCCACAGGCAGCGCATTCCATGCCCCCACCACTCTCTGGGTAAAGAACCTACCCCTGACATCCCCCCTATACCTTCCACCCTTCACCTTAAATTTATATCCCC
>NW_025212101.1:23633-25032 GCF_004010195.1 Chiloscyllium plagiosum
ATGGTCGGAGGAGGAGCGTCTTATCTTCCGACTGGGGACCCTCCAACCACAGGGGATGAACTTGGATTTCACCAGTTTCTTCATCCCCCCTCCCCTTGTCTCAGCCGAATCCCTCCCGCCCGGCACCGCCTTCCTGCCCTGCAGTCTTCTTCTTGCCCTCTCCGCCTCCACCCTACTCCGACCTATCACCTTCACCTTTACCTCTTTCCACCTATCACATTTCCAACGCCCCTCCTCCCAGTCCCTCCTCCCTACCTTTTATCTTCTCCTGCTGAACACTCTCTGCTCATTCCTGAAGAAGGGCCTGTGCCCGAAACGTCGATTCTCCTGTTCCCTGGATGCTGCCTGACCTGCTGTGCTGTTCCAGCAATAAAGTTTCAACCAGTCAATGTTTGGAAAATTAAAGTCCCCTACTTTTACAACTGTATTATTCTTACAGATATCAGATCTCTCTATATATTTGCTCCTCAATTTCCCTCGGACTATTGGGGGACCTATACTACAATCCCATCGAGGCGATCATCCCTTTCTTATTTCTAATTTCTATCCATATAGTTTCACTGGATGATCCCTCAGAAATATGCTACCTAATTACAGTAGTAATGTTTTTCTTAATCAAAAATGCCATTCCCCCTCCTCTCTTGCCTTCCTTTCAATTCTTTTTATAGCATTTACTTATCTCTGCTGCTTAACTCTGTGATCTGTCTGTATCGCTCGCATGATAAAGCTTTTCACTGTGCCTTGGTACATGTGACAATAAATTCAATTCAATCCAATTCATTGAAAACCTGGAACATTAAGCTGCCAGTCCCTGTCCTTGCCTCAGCCAAGTTTCTGTAATAGCTATGATGTCCCAGTCCCATTTTCCCATACATGCTCGAGTTCATTAGTCTAACTTGTAAGACTCGTTGCATTGAAATAAATGCAGTCTAACTCTTCAGAGTGCTACAGTAGCTCCATTGGATTAGATCATGGCTTATTACAGGTTGAATGAAGAGTTAGGTCTGGTTGGATCGAATGGCCTGTTTTTATGCTGTAAGTGCTTCACAGTACTACACCCGGTGCAAATTTCCCTCTTCCCTTCCCTTCCTTTTTCACCATCCCTTTGACTCCTGTTTCCTTTTCTTTTATTTGCCTCTCGCTCATTTTCAAACCCGTTTATTCTTTCATGGAATGTGGATGTCTGCATCAAAGCCCAGCATTTGTTAGGTTAGATTAGATTCCCTACAGTGTAGAAACAGGCCCTTCGGCCCAACCAGTCCACACTGACCCTCCGAAGAGTAACCCACCCAGACCCATTTCCTCTGACTAATGCACCAAACACTATGAGCAATTGATCATGGCCAATTCACATCTTTGGACTGTAGGAGGAAACCAAAGCACCCGGAAGAAACCCATT
>NW_025212102.1:0-25036 GCF_004010195.1 Chiloscyllium plagiosum
CATTCAATAAGCTCAGAGCTCCACCATTCAATAAAATCACAGCTCCAGCATTCAATACGATCACTGCTTCACCTTTCAGTAAGATCACAGCTCCACCATTCAATAACATCACAGCTCCTCCATTCAATAAAATCACAGCTCCCCCATTTAATAACATCACAGCTCCGCCATTCAATAAGCTCAGAGCTCCACCATTCAGTAAGATCACAGCTCCACCATTCAATAACATCACAGCTGCACCATTCAATAAAATCACAGCTCCACCATTCAATAACATCACAGCTCCACCATTCAATAAGCTCAGAGCTCCCCCATTCAATAAGATCACAGCTCCACCATTCAATAAGATCAAGCTCCACCATTCAATAAGATCAAGCTCCACCATTCAGTAAGATCACAGCTCCACCATTCAATGAGATCACATCTCCACTATTCAATAAGCTCACTACTCCACCTTTCAATAAACTCACAGGTCCACCATTCAGTAAGATCACAGCTCCACCATTCAGTAAGATCACAGCTCCCACATTCAATAAGATCACTGCTCCATCATTCAATAAGATCACAGCTCCACCATTCAATAACATCAAGCTCCACCATTCAATAAGATCACGCTCCACCATTCAATAAGATGACAGCTCCACCATTCAGTAAGATCACAGCTCCAACATTTCATAAGATCACAGCTACACCATTCAATAAATTCACAGCTCCACCATTCAATAATGTTACAGCTCCACCATTCAATAAGATCACATCTCCACCATTCAATAAGATCACATCTCCACCATTCAATAAGGTCAGAGCTCCACCGTTCAATAAAATCAAAGCTTCACCATTCAATAAATTCACAGCTCCACCATTCAATAAGATCACAGCACCACCATTCAATAAGATCACAGCTCCACCATTCAATAAGATCACAGCTCCACCATTCAATAAATTCACAGCTCCACCATTCAGTAAGATCTTAACTCCACCATTCAGTGAGATCACAGCTCCACCATTCAATAAGATCACAGCTCCACCAATCAATAACATCAAGCTCCACCATTCAATAACATCAAGCTCCACCATTCAATGAGATCACATCTCCACTATTCAATAAGCTCACTACTCCACCTTTCAATAAACTCACAGCTCCACCATTCAGTAAGACCACAGCTCCACCATTCAGTAAGATCACAGCTCCACCATTCAGTCAGATCACAGCTCCACCATTCAGTAAGATCACAGCTCCACCATTCACTAAGATCACAGCTCCACCATTCAGTAAGATCACAGCTTCACCATTCAATAAATTCACAGCTCCACCATTCACTAAGATCACAGCTCCACCATTCAGTAAGATCACAGCTCCACCATTCACTAAGATCACAGCTCCACCATTCAGTAAGATCACAGCTCCACCATTCAGTAAGATCACAGCTTCACCATTCAATAAATTCACCACCATTCAATAAGATCACAGCTCCACCATTCAATAACATCAAGCTCCACCATTCAATGAGATCAAATCTCCACTATTCAATAAGCTCACTACTCCACCTTTCAATAAACTCACAGCTCCACCATTCAGTAAGATCACAGCTTCACCATTCAATATATTCTCAGCTCCACCATTCAATAACATCACAGCTCCACCATTCAATAAGCTCAGAGCTCCACCATTCAATAAGATCACAGCTCCACAATTCAATAAGATCAAGCTCCACCATTCAATAAGATCAAGCTCCACCATTCAGTAAGATCACAGCTCCACAATTCAATAAGATCAAGCTCCACCATTCAGTAAGATCACAGCTCCACCATTCAATAACATCACAGCTCCACCATTCAATAAAATCACAGCTCCCCCATTCAATAACATCACAGCTCCCCCATTCAATAACATCACAGCTCCACCATTCAATAAGATCAAGCTCCACCATTCAATACGATCAAGCTCCACCATTCAATAATATCACAGCTCCACCATTCAGTAAGATCACAGCTCCACCTTTCAATAAACTCACTGCTCCACCATCCAGTAAGATCACAGCTCCACCATTCAGTAAGATCACAGCTTCACCATTCAATATATTCACAGCTCCACCATTCAATAACATCACAGCTCCACCATTCAATAAGCTCAGAGCTCCACCATTCAATAAAATCACAGCTCCAGCATTCAATACGATCACTGCTTCACCTTTCAGTAAGATCACAGCTCCACCATTCAATAAAATCACGTCTCCGCTATTCAATAAGGTCACTACTCCACCATTCTATAAACTCACAGCTCCACCATTCAGTAAGATCAAGCTCCACCATTCAATAAGCTCAGAGCTCCACTATTCAGTAAGATCACACCTCCACCATTCAATAACCTCACCTCTCCACCATTCAATAAGATCACAGCTCCACCATTCAAGAAGCTCTGACCTCCACAATTCAATAAAATCACAGCTCCACCATTCAATGAGATCACATCTCCACTATTCAATAAGCTCACTACTCCACCATTGAATAAACTCTCAGCTCCATCATTCAGTAAGATCACAGCTCCACCATTGAATAAGTTCACAGCTCCACCATTCATTATGCTCAGACTCCCCCATTTAATAAGATCACAGCTCCACCATTCAATAAGATCACAGCTCCACCATTCAATAAGCTCAGAGCACCCCCATTCAATAAGATCAAGCTCCACCATTCAAAAAACTCAGAGCTCCACCACTTAGGAAGATCACAGCTCCACCATTCACTAAGATCACAGCTCCACCATTCAGTAAGATCACAGCTCCACCATGTAATGAGATCACATCTCCACTATTCAATAAGCTCACTACTCCACCATTCAATAAACTCACAGCTCCACCATTCAATAAGATCACAGCTCCACCATTCAGTTAGATCACAGCTCCACCATTCAATAAGATCACTCCTCCATCATTCAATAAGATCACAGCTCCATCATTCAATAAGATCACAGCTCCACCATTCAATACGATCAAGCTCCACCATTCAATAAGCTCAGAGATACACCATTCAATAATGTTACAGCTCCACCATTCAATAAGATCACAGCTCCATCATTCAATAAGACCAAGCTCCACCATTCAAAAAGCTCAGAGCTCCACCACTTAATAACATCACAGCTCCACCATTCAGTAAGATCACAGCTCCACCATTTCATGAGATCACATCTCCATTATTCAATAAGCTCACTACTCCTCCATTCAATAAACTCACAGCTCCACCATTCAATAAGATCACTGCTCCACCATTCAAGAAGCTCTGAGCTCCACAATTCAATAACCTCACCTCTCCACCATTCAATAAGATCACTGCTCCACCATTCAATAAGATCACAGCTCCACAATTCAATAAAATCACAGCTCCACCATTCAATGAGATCACATCTCCACTATTCAATAAGCTCACTACTCCACCATTCAATAAACTCCCAGCTCCATCATTCAGTAAGATCACAGCTCCACCATTCAGTAAGATCACAGCTCCACCATTCACTAAGATCACAGTTCCATCATTCAATAAGCTCAGAGCTCTCCCATTCATTAAGATCAAGCTCCACCATTCAAAAAACTCAGAGCTCCACCACTTAGTATTATCACAGCTCCACCATTCAATAAGATCACAGCTCCACCATTTAATGAGATCACATCTCCACTATTCAATAAGCTCACTACTCCACCATTCAATAAACTCACAGCTCCACCATTCAATAAGATCACTCCTCCACTATTCAATAAGATCACATCTCCACCATTCAGTAAGATCACAGCTCCCCCATTCAATAAGATCACAGCTCCACCACTCAATACGATCAAGCTCCACCATTCAATAAGTTCAGAGATACACCATTTAATAATGTTACTGCTCCACCATTCAATAAAATCACAGCTCCAGCATTCAATAAGATCACAGCTCCATCATTCAATAAGCTCAGAGCTCCCCCATTCAATAACATCACAGCTCCACCATTCAAAAAGCTCTGAGCTCCACCACTTACTAACATCACAGCTCCACCATTCAATAAGATCACAGCTCCACTATTCAGTAAGATCACAGCTCCACCATTTATGAGATCACATCTCCACTATTCAATAAGCTCACTACTCCACCATTCAATAAACTCACAGCTCCACCATTCAGTAAATCACACCTCCACCATTCAATAAGATCACAGCTTCACCATTCAATAAATTCACAGCTCCACCACTCAATAATGTTACAGCTCCACCATTCAATAAGATCAAGCTCCACCATTCAATAAGATCACATCTCCACCATTCAATAAGATCAAGCTCCACCATTGAATAAGATCACAGCTCCACCATTCAGTAAGATCACAGCTCCCCCATTAACTAACGTCAGAGCTCCTTCATTCAATAAGATCACAGCGCCACTATTCAATAAGTTCACATCTCCACCATTCAATAAGATCACATCTCCACCATTCAATAACATCACAGCTCCACCATTCAATAAGTTCAAGCTCCACCATTCAATAAACTCAGAGATACACCATTCAATAACATTATAGCTCCACCATTCAATAAGATCACAGCTCCACCATTCAATAACCTCACAGCTCCCTCATTCAATAAGATCAAGCTCCACCATTCGATAAAATCTCAGCTCCCCCATTCAAGAAACTCACCCCTCCACCATTCAATAAGATCACAGCTCCACCATTCAATAAACTCACAGCTCCACCATTCAATAAAATCAAGCTCCACCATTCAATATGATCACAGCTGATCTGATTTTAGCCTCATCTTTGCATTACTGCATATTCTGTATAATCTTTCATCCCCTTAGTAATCAAGAATCCATCTACCTCTTCCACAAAAAGGTTCTGCATTCTCTGCCTTTGAGGAAAGAAATTTCAAAGACCCTTTTGTGTAAAACAAAAATGCTTCCTCATCTCTGTTTTAAATTGATGCCCCTTTATTTTAAACTATATCACCTCGTTCTAGAATCTCTCACAAAACTAAACAACCTTTTAACATACACTTGGTCAAGTCCCGTCATGATCTTACATGTTTTAACTAAGTCACCTCTGAAACGTGTGGATTTACAGGCCTAACCTGTCCATCCTTTCCTCATAAGGCAGTTTGCATGTTTGAATTGTGCATCTAATAAATCTTCAGATTTCTTTAATATAACAATTCGCACTTCCAAAATAGAAAAGCACTGTTTCCCTGTAGATGTGGGCAGCATGCTGGTTCAGTGGTTAGCACTGCAGCCGCTCAGCGCCAGGGACGTGTGTCAATTCCACCCTTGGGTGACTGTTTGTGTGGAGTGTGCATGTCCTCCCTGTGGGTGCTCCGATTTCCTCCCACAGGCTAAATGAATTGGCTATGCTATAGTGTCCAGGGATGTGTAGGCTAGGTTGTTTAGCCCTGGGAAATGCAGGGTTAGAGTAGGGGGACTGGGCCTGGGTGGAGGGTTGGTGTGGGCTTCCACACTGTGGGGGAATCAATGGTTTAGGTATATCACTTCACCAATTACAAATGTTCCTAGACTGAGTAGTTATCTAGCATTTTTTTAAAAAATGTATTCCCCTTCCTTCCCAAATTATATAAACTTCATACTGAAGCAATTTTAAAGTTTACATCTCTTACTTGAGCCAGTTGGCATTATACAACTGGCAACATAATGTGCTGACAGATTTCTTTTTCATGTTAGGAGTCCTAATCTGTCCTTCCCTGACTCTGGCACATTTACTCTTTCCAACAGGGGTCACTTCTGTAACTCTGAGTGTTCCTGAGTCCAATTTCACTAGGTCCTCCCTATTGAACTGGGAGGGGGGGGGAGGGCTACTTCTGTACTTCTGTACAGATTAGTCATATTTTAAATGAGGAGTTCAGATTGTTTCTGATGATGGTTGTACTTGGAGTAGTGACCCTTCAACTGAGGGCTCCATGGAACTGATTGTATTATATCATTTGAAAATTGGAATTCACGGTATTTTGTGTTGAACTGCTGATTTCGGCATAAATTCACCAAATGGAAGCAGTGATCAATAGTCGAGTCAGACGTTTATTATACTGGTAATAACCTACTTCATACTCTCCTTCAGAGTGAGTCCCTCTAGAATAGTATGGAATCAAGATCTCACCCTATCATATTTCTAATGGAATGTGGTAACAGTTTATTTTCTGCCATTTCAATATCGATTTGTTTTACCTCATTGTGCTAAGTGTTGTTTTGGAAAGTGGCAGCAAATTAAATGGATATTTAATGTTTTTGCATAAAGTAAAAGAAGCTAGTCCCTTAAAAAGTATAAAAAGTAAATACTTTGTGATGTTGAAAAAACATATAAAAACAGAAGAAATGCTGTGACTGAAACATTACCCTCAAGCACTAACTGTGCATTTACAGGATGTTTTGTTTTGATGCATTCGGATATTTCCGTCAAATATCTCTGTGTTCTGGGCTGAATTCTCTTATCACTGCCTCACCTCAATCCTTAACTCCCATGTGCCACATATACCAAATCAAGAAGGGCAATGAATTTTAAATAAAGGCACACAATCGATATCAACTGGAAAGCTACTTTCATCTTGTGTGTTATTCACAACTGCAACTGTGAAGAGAATCTCCTGAGGAGATGCAAAGAAATCTTGCATTGAGATATCACCTTTCAAACCCTAAGATACTCCATAATAAGCTTACAAACAATGAAGTACTTTTGAAGAGCAGACAATGCTGTCATGTTGGAAGAATTGCAGCCAAATTGTACACAGCCAGTGGTCCCAGAAGTAGCACTGTCAAAATGACCATTAAATCTATCTTTTAGTAATAGGTGTTGAGGGATAAATGTCCAATAGGATCTTGTATGTGCACATGAGAGGATAAACAGGGCCTAGTTGAGAGCCTTATTCCAAAAAAAAAGCACTTTGTGGACAGGAGTAAGGGGAATGATGCACAACTGCAAAGATCCACACACAGGAGCAGTTAGAACCCAATGCAAAAGGCTCACTGTTTTACTAAATACTGCAGCTCTGTTTAAATTTGTCCGATCAGTTTTTTCCAAAGGGACCAGTGATATTGTTATGCTAACTTTTAATTTACTGTTTAATCTCTTTTTTTTCAAACATTATGCAATAGTAGCGATTATATTTCTATATCTCTCTGAAATATATGAATGCAAGCCTACTAGAAATAAAGTAATTGCTATCAAAATATGTTTATCTATCCTAAACTATTGACTGTCTTAGAAGGAATAACAAGGACATCCCTTTGCTCTGTTTAATATCTGGGTTAATGAATTTGTTCGCAAATAAAATCTTGGCTTTGATATTGTTAGCATGGCATAAAATATTTAGAGTGTTTTTGTGTCAAGTATGTTTTGAATTATGCGCATACAGGTACCTTTTAGTTCGGTTGTGTGAAATGCCTTTAATCTCTGCTCAAAAGGATTTGGCCATCCTCCAAATTCAGGAAATGTAATGCAAAGGGAATAACAGGCCTCAGATCTTAACCATTTGTCAGAAAGCTAAATTGCGTTCTTACTTTACAAATTGCAGGCATTGTAAATGTTGAAATCACAGTACATTCTCAATTGGCTGACGTTGCATGCATCAGAGTGATTCTACGTCACTATGCCCAGACGTTGGAAACAAAGAAATATAAAAAGAAATATATGAAATTTATGGCAGGGAAAGAGGCCATTTAACACATTGTGTCTGTGCCAATCAAAAAGGAGCTATCCAACCTAATCCCACTTCCCAGTTCTTGGTCCATAAATCTCTAACTTTCAGCAATTCATGAATTTTAAAATGCAATGAGAGTTTGTGTTTTGTACTGTTTGAACATAACTTCCCTGCTCTTGCATCATATGATTTGGCTAAGAAAGGATGTTTTTCCATCACCCTGTATACCTTTCTTGTCACCTCCAGGGATCTGTGGACTTGCAGTCCACCAAGATCGCTCTGCTCCTTTACAATTTTGCCCCATTGCTTCCCTCAATGCATTACTTCACACCTCTCTGGATTGAGTTCCATTCATCACTTTTCTGCCCACTTGTCCCACAGTCTACAGCCTTCTTCCTCACCATCTGCAATGTGAGACCTTCTCAAATGCTTTGCTTAAAATCCATGTATAATGGGAATGAGAATGAAATTGAATTTGAAATAAGAGAAGGGGTGTCCTTCTTGGTTTCTAAGGGCATTAACTTGCTAATATTTTTGTAATCCTTGCATTTGAAATGATTCCTGTTCCTTCCCATTTGGGTGAGATTGTCTGCTCGTTGCAGGAATGTTCCTGGCTACTGGGATTGACTCTTAGCTGGGGTCCCGTTTCATAGTTACCTTTCTTTATGTGGGGCAGAAAGAAATTCTTCAATTTCAGAGGGGCTGACAAACCTGAAATTAAACAGAAAATGCCTGAAAGACACAATAGATCAGATACTCAGCTTTTAGTGAGAGCACATCATCTTTCAGCTAACTACTTTACAGCTTGGTAGTCTTAATAATGAGTTCAACAATTTCAGATCATGACTGCTCCCATTTTTCCTGAATGGTAAGTGCTGTTAATCATAGAATCCCTACAATGTGGAAACAAGTCCACACTGACCTTCTGAAGAGTAACCCATCCAGATCCATTCCCCTGACTAATACACCTAATCTACACATCCCTGGATACTATTCACCAAACTTGTACATCTTTGGACTGTGGGAGGAAACTCACGCAGACGTGGGGAGGATGTGCAAACTCCACACAGACAGTTACCCGAGATGGAATTGAACCCAGGTCCCTGGTGCTGTGAGGTAGCAGTGCTAACTGCTGAGCCACCGTGCCACCCTGATTCTGGTTTTGTCATTTGCAGCTCTTCAGGACCATTTTCTGTTGTGTCTTTACTTCTCTGAATACTGTTTCATTGAATGTGTTTAATTGCTGCTGCAAACTAAAGTGAAGTCAATCTTTTACAATGGTAAAGCTCACATGGCTATAGTAAGCCCGTTGTTTCACAATATACGACCTGTGCAAAGATATTTTCGTATACCTTTGGAGTAGGTGGGACTTGAACTCAGGCCTCCTGGCCTCAGAGGTAGGGACCCAACAACTGTACCACAAGCACCTGCACTACATACAATTGCATCTCTCCAAATCCACACCATCTGCCTTTTTAGCACTCAGAATCATTCCTTTTCTCATTTAGTCACTCCTGCCACCCAGCCTCTTGGTTAACAAATCTTCCTTGCTATTTGTTATTACCATTCCCTTCTTTCCCTGACTTGCACATTAATTCTGAATAAACACACACACACATGTGCGCGCACACACACACACACACACACACAGAGTCTCTAACCTCACATCTTTAATACATTGTCTGAGCTGAATGTAATTTTTTTTATAGAACCTTAAGTTATCTCAGGCATGTGACTTAAAAGAAGTTCTGGGATTTACATATTAATGATCTGAAACCTGCAACCCATTCTAAAAGATGAAAGACTTAACTGAAATCTAGGTTTGTTCAATATATCGTTTTAATAGCATGACACTATGATCTTTTCCTATAATTTCTGTGTCTTATGATCCTGCCCAACTAGTTACCTGATGAAGGAGCAGCACTCCAAAAGCTAGTGCTTCCAAATAAACCTGTTGGACTATAACCTGGTGTTGTGTGATTTTTAACTTTGAGAAAGTGAGGACTGCAGATGCTGGAGATCAGAGGCTAAAAGTGTGGCACTGGAAAAACACAGCCGGTCAGGCAGCATCCGAGGAGCAGGAGAGTCGACGTTTCAAGCATAAGCTCTTCATCAGTAATGTCCTGATGATTTTTAACTTTGTCTACCCCGGTCCAACACTTGCACTTCCACATCATGGCTTCCATTCCAAAGCAGCCAACTGCACCATCATTGAGCAGAGGTAGCAATGTGTACCATCTATAAGATACACTTCAGCAACTCACCAAGGCTCCTTCAACAGCACTTTGTAAGTCCACCTAGAATTATAAGATCAATAGATCAATGGAAACACCACTACCTACAAGTTCCCGGTGAAATCACACACCATCCTGACTCAGAATTATATGACTGTTCCTTTGCTGTTGCTGGACCTCTTAGCATTGTGGGTATTTTGTCAGCCAAGGGTTGTTGCAGATCAAGAAGGCACTCAACATCACCTTCTCCATGGATGAGCAGTAGATGCTGGCCTTGCCAACAATGCCCATTTAAAATAAAAGAAAAAAATCCAGAATGCATTTGAAAAGTATTTCATAGACTATGAAGTGAATTGGAATGCCCCAAGGTCATGAACAGGGTCATATAAATGCATGCCTTTATTATTTGCAATTCAATGAATGCCTAAAACAGAGCCCCAATTATCGCTATTAATTCTGATATCAATCAACTAATTTGGTCACCTAAAAATCTGCCTCCAGGCTTTCACCTTGAAATTGGAAGAGGGAATTTACAAAAAAGACTGGATATGATCATTCATCATCCAAGTATGTTATACAGGGGTGCTAGGCATATCCACAAAAGCCCCAAAATCTCCTAACAAAATCAGGGAAATAAGACAAAAGTCCCCCCCATCAGCCCACACACACATTCAATCAGAGGCTGCTCCCCTCTGTTGCTTGCTCAGCACTGAATGTGGGAGAGAAGCAGCTTGAGTGTGGCACAGTAGCTTAGTGGTTAGCACTGCTGCCTCACAACACCAAGGACCCGGGTTTGCTTCCTGTCTGTGTGGAGTTTGCACATTCTCCCCGTGTCTGCGTGACTTTCCTCTGGGTGCCCTGGTTTCCTCCCATAACCCACAGATATGCTGGTTTGGAGGATTGGCCATGCTAAATTTGCCATAGTGTGGAAGGATGTGCAGGCTAGATGGATTTTCTGTGGGAAATACAGGGATGGGGTGGGATGTTCTTCAGTGGGTCAGTGTGAAATCGAAGGGCTGAATGGCCTGCTTCCACACTGTAAGGATTCTATGATTCTACTAAAACTAGAGGGCATAGGTTTAAGGTGAGAGGTGAGAGTTATAAAAGGGTCCAGACAGGCAGTTTGTTTTCCACACAGAGGGTTGTGAATGTCTAGAACTGGCTGCCAGAGGTAATGGTGGAGGCAAGTACAATTTTGTCAAGAAGAAATATTTGGACAGGTACATGAATAGAATAGATATGGAGGGATATAGATCAAATGCAAGCAAATAGGACTGGATTAATTGTGAAAACTGGACAAGCTGGGCCAAAGGGCTTGTTGCCATGCTGTGAACCTTTATGACTCTGTAACTGTAAACGCAGTAAAATGGTGAGTGGTGGCAGTGAGCAAGGCTGATGAGGTTGAGGCAAGTGGATGAATTCTGGAGCATCCACAAAGGGTCACATTGCCATCTTTATATTTATTTGTTTTCTTATAACCTCATCCTTATCCTATGAAATAGGAAGATCAGATATTGTACTGCATGCCACTTGGCCACAGAGTATTTTCTATCAGTATAATTACTTCTGCAATGTGTTTTTCTTTGGTGCCCATTTCCTTTGGAAAAGATTAAAAATAAATTTAAATCCTCTTTAGAAAAGTGTTTTTTTTTCCCATTTCCTTGTGGCCAAACATTGTTCATCTAAGCTATTTCTCAGAGCCATTGATGTATCTATGTCACAGCATCAAACCCAATATGGGTGAAGAGCTTACCCCAAATACATAAATTATGTATTTGTAAGAAATCCCAGGAGTCAACTCAGACTCATCCAAAGCTCCTTATTTTGCTGTCTTCACATTGTAGAATAGAAAATTTATCAATGTGCTCTTTCTTTTTAATCAAACATTTTATGAAGCGCCATTCTGACTCTTTTCCCTTAATTATACATAATTATACTGCATGCGCGAGGGATAAGTTTCTGATGAACAGTGGGGAGATTCATTCACTGGAAAATCTTACATTCACATGCAGAAATTTTTAATAAAATTGGATTTGACATGCAGTGTTTGTTTTATTACTAAAGGCTTCCAATTTCCGACTTTGAGTCTGAGCTCATGCTGTTCATCAGCATGCTCATGCTATGATGCTATTTTGTATCCCAGTACAAGTTCAGTGCACTGAATCAGCAGGCCTGAAGATAGTACTGATACCACATTGTCAGACCCAAGAAGAAGCTGTTTTGGTCTGAATGGAGGTTGCAACTCCTTACACTGCTGTCCATGGTGTGCATCATCGGGTAATGGGACTTCAGGAAGGGAAAGCCTCCTATCGAATGGCATTGTTACTTAAGATATAACTTAATCATTGGCCTAGAACTTGCTGGAACTGGGAATCTCAAGAGGGGTTAAAGGATATGCAGAGGAGTTTTGCTTGCAGGTTTCCATCTTATAGAGGGGTGAGAGAAAGTAAGATTGTTCTTAGGGCAAAGATTGTAAGAAATAGGATGAGTATTAGACCATATGGCTATATAAGACTGCCTCAACTTCAATATGATTGTGGCTGATCTTCTTCCTCAGCTCCTTATTGCTAACTGCTCCCTCTGTCCTTTGATTCCTTAAGGGATTTAATATTTCTCTATTTCAGTCTTAAACATACTCAACAATGGTGTATCACCAACCCTAAAAGACTCTCAGTTCGATTCCCAACCAGAGGGAACAGCCTCTATGTCTAGCCTGTCAAGCTATTCTTTCAATGAAATGTCTCACGTCATCTGAACTCCAAAGAGTAATGACCCAACTTATTACCCTCTCATCCTAGTGTAAACCTTTAACCCAGAAGGTAATGTGATGTATAATAAATTTTTGCTGTATCATCTCCAGTTTTCAACAATTTCTGTTTTTGTTACAGTCTCAATTGTAAATGTCTGATGTTTAACGCTCATCATTGTGGCATTCCACTAGTTACAAACAGCCATTCTGAAATGTTCAGATAATTTCTCCTCTCTGCTTCAAGTTCATCAACCAATCCTGTATTCATGTTAATATATCACACACTGCTCTACATTCCCTTAATTTTAATATTAGCCCGTTGTGGGGCAGCTCACTGAATGCCTTTTGAAAATCTAAGTATTCTGCATCTGCTGGTTCTCCGTTATCCTCAACCTGCAATTACATCCTCAGAAGAGTCTAATAAATTTGTCAAACATAAATTTTAATTTGTAGAACCATGTTGACTTTGTTTGATCATAATATGATTTTCTAAGTACATTGTTAAAACTTCCGCAACATTGGCGGAAGTTAAGGACTATGTGAAAAATTAGGCACATAAATCTCATTATTAAAAGGATCCTTGCATCACTTATAACTAGCCCTAACTTTCTGTGGAGAGTTCTTTTATAACAGCACAAATGCAACATATCTTTGAAGCCAGTGGGAGAGGTTGAAACTGCTTTTGTGGTTTGGAAATTAATGGTGTGTTAAAAATGTACTAAATGATTAATGTGGAAAATCTCATTCAGTGGAGGTGATTGCCCAGTGATATTATCACTGGACTGTAAATCCAGGTAATGTGGAATTTGAATTAAAAAAGATCAGGGATTAAATTCTAATGATGATCGTGAGTCCATTGTCAATTGTCAGGAAAAACCTACTTGGTCTACTAATGTCTCTTAGGGAGGCAAACTGCCATCCTTACCTGGTGTGGCCTACATGCAACTCCAGGTCCACAGCAATGTGGTTGACTCACAACTGCTCTCTGGGCAGTTAGGGATGGGCAATAAATGCTGGCCTAACCAGCGACCCCCTGATCCGATGAATAATAATAAAAGAATTTAACAATTTGTGGTGATTCATAACTTGCAACTTATATCATCCTCACTTCAATTTGCTCAGGCCGTTACACAAAGTTGTTTTTAGATTAGATTAGTTACAGTGTGGAAACAGGCCCTTCGGCCCAACAAGTCCACACCGACCCGCCGAAGCGCAAACCACCCATACCTCTACATTTACCCCTTACCTAACACTACGGACAATTTAGCATGGCCAATTCACCTGACCTGCACATCTTTGGACTGTATGCCATAGTAATCCTGAAAGAGTTAATGTCGGAGGCTGATGTGTCATCACCATCTCCCAATAGTTTGTTAATATGGCTAACTAGCTAATGTGACCCTTGCCTATTGCTAGCATGCAACAAAATACATTTTGTTAAGCAAGTGCCTCTTCTCATTAAAAGTCACTAGTGGTACATCCTCTATTACAGAAAACCAATTATACCCTTCGACCTGACATTGATAGGAAAACTAGTGACAACACTCTACTACAATCATTAGCTGTTCACAGTTGGTCTAAGAACACATATAACACATTGATACCCATATTTAACTTGCCATTATTTTCTCACCAACCTCTGAGCCATTGTATTTAGTTTGACAAATATGATGTATATACAGTGTGATATTGTGAAATTTTTAACTGCAACCAACTGATTTACTAACACAGAAACAGAATTTTCCTGATGGCTTCTACTCAACATTAGTATTCGTGTAACCCTAATATGCCTAACATTGTTGAGGATTAAGATTTAATATTGATCACACTAGTTGCTAAGTATGTAAGTCGCTCTCTCAGCAATTCTTTACCTTGAAATATTCTGCTTTTAGCTTATTGCCTATAAAATTAGACATTGTATTTATCATACTTTCATCAAGGTCACTAAAAGGCCATAGGACCATTTCCAAGGGACTAAACTGCTCACTACTTCTAATTAGTAACATATCAATGTCTGCCTTCTGTTTCTTATAATCAAGCCAGCTAATTATCCAATTTACAATCTTGGATCTTGAAAGCTTTTACTGTGGTCATATGTTTCCTGTGAAAGCCTTTGTCAAGGGCTTTCTGAAGGTGAAAATATATCTTACTGATCTATAAATCTGTTGTTTTGTTAAAATTTCCAGTATGCAAGTATTTATTTGACTAAGCCTGTATTACATGCATTTCCTGGAATATATAAGTCATTATTCTCATCGAGTACTGTTGAATTTTCTTTTTAATGGACTCCAGTATTTTTCACACCACAGGTGTCAAATAAAACTCTCCTACAGTTCCTGTTCTTTAGGATATTTAATTTTCAATCTCCTATTCTGTCCTGTGACTGAGCACTATTTCTATCAAAGCATGTGGAGATCTGTCACTTGCTGCCAAGCCTTTAATAATATGCCTCGAAAACACACGCTTTGAGAAAATTGAGAGCAGTCCAGGTGAGAATTCTCTTGCCAAGGGAAAGTGGCACCCTGCTTTTCGTACCGCCCATGTCTGTACGCCTGAGATTGATCATTCGAACTGTGGAAAATCACAGGCATTTTTATAAGTTAATTCATGGCTTAATATTTTGTCTGAGTTAAGGCTCATGCATTTGAAACATTTTTGCAGGGTGGTAATTTTGCATGCTATTTATATTTTAGAGTGTAATATTATAGCATAATGTAAGTTTTATCATTGTAATATTAATTTATTCAGTATTTACCATTTGTACAATTTATTCAGTAATTACCCTGTAATCAAAGATGGCGCTGGAACGTGGCGACATTATCCACTTTTCACTGCACCTAGGTACAAGTGATAATATGAAATAAATCTAAGTCAACAATATAAATCGAATTGTGTTAAAATTAGCAATCTGTCTGGTCTTGCTTCTGCATAAGACTTGTGCAGTATGTAAGCTTGAAAGTGTCTTCAGATCCTTTCAGGCATTTTTTCCTCCTTTCACAACAGTTTGCGAACAAGAGAGGGGAATTGCAAATACTTGTACCGGATTTTCCACGAATACTAATGAAGCAAAAGAAAGAAAGCTTGCATTTCAGCAACATTCTCGTGAGCAATGAAATCTTTTTGAAATGCAGTAACTGTGCTATAATAAATGCAACAACCAATTTGCATTCTGCAAGGACCTACAGGTAACAGATGAGACTTACATTGACATAGTGCCTTATGGTTAATGCATTATTTTCAATGTGTGGTCAGTTGCAATGGAGGAGATGAAGCAGCCACTTTATGCCAGCAGGTCGAGGGCAACTAAGCTAGTCTTGTTCTCCTAACGGTTCCTACAGCCCTGCATATATGTTTCTGTCTTTGATAATTATCCAATTCTCTTTTTAAAGCCACATTGAATCTGCCTCTACCATACTCTCAGACAGCGCCTTTCAGATCTTTGCTGCATAAAAACAGTTTCTCCTCGAGCTGCCTTGATTCTTTTGCCATTTACTATAAATTGGTGCCCTTTAGTTCTCTCCTTGTCCACTCTGTGCAGGTCCCACCTAATTTGAACACCTCTGTCAATCAATTTCTTAGCCTTCTCACAGGAGAACTGGCAGTTTCTCCAATCTGTTCACATAACTGAAATCTCTTGTCTTGAAATGATACTTATTTAAGTTCTCTTTTATGCCTTCAGTTCCTTTCTAGGGTTTTGTGCTCAGATTTGTAAACAATCGTGAGGTTAGAGACAGAGCAGTGTTTTATAAAGGTCCGCCTCAAAGTTGTACTTGATGCTTCATTTTATAAATGTCATAGAGCTCTGTCTGAATCTACCTTGCCACCTGAAACTATTTTGAACATATATAGCTTCAGCTCCCTCTGATCTTATACTCCTTTTAGAATTATATATTTTATCTTCTACTGCTCACCTCCTTCTTTCTACCAAAATGTTTCACTTCTGTTTTGTACTCAATTTTATCTATTTCATGTATGGGTCAATTCTTCAAGATCTCCATATCCTTTTGAAATGTTAACATCATCCTCTTCACAGTGCTCAATAGCTCCACATTTTGTGACACTTTTGAAATTTTGAAATTGTGTTCTGCATATCCAAGCCTCATCCATTAATCAATGTAAAGAAAAGTGTTGACCTGGAACCAATTCCTGGGATCCCCAAGATAAACTTCTCTCCAGTCTGAGAAACAGCCATTTAGTACAACTATCTGTTCCCTTTCACTTGGCCAACTTCATAGCCAGACTGTGATGTCCCCTTTATTGTTTGATTGCTGACAATCCTGTTATGCTTATCTGAATCAAAAAGCTTTTAGTAGTCCATGGACACCACATCAACTGTGCTACCCTAATCAACTCTTGTTATTACCGCATCACAAAGCTCAAGCAAGGTAGTTAAATATAACTTACTTATAAGAAATCTATGCTGGATTTCCTTAATAATCTGCATTTATCCAAGTCACTATTAATTTTGTCCCAGAAAATAATTTCTAATAGCTTTCTCACCAAGGTCAAACTGACTGGTTTGTAGTTTCTGAGTTTAACCTTGTGTCCTTTTTCCTCGTACTCTGAAATGCATCTGGTTTAATCTGATCTGACTAATATATCTACTTTTTCATTTTCCTTTAGTTTATCTGTTCTTCTTGACAAAGAAAGGGGTACATGTGTATTCAGTACCTTTGCCATGCGCTTTGTCTCAATCTGTAAATCATTATTTTGGTGACTATTTGGCCTCCTTTTACTATTCATGTATCTGTAGAAGACTTTTCAATTCCCTTTTGTGTTAACTGCCAGTCTCTTCTCAAGTTCTCTTTTTGTTTCTCCAATTGCCATTTTCTCCCCTGTTCTGAATTTTCGATAGTATGCAAGATTATCAATTGTATTATTAACCTGGTTGTGATATTTGCAAGATAATCCATCTGATTCTCCAGCACTTACTGATTTTATTGCTGTTGCATGAAGTCAAATTGTTTTTCAGGGCAGCACGAGAACACTCTGCTTTTACATGGTGTGCCAAGCCATCATTTATGACTTTTGCAATGGTTGGTATCTAAATTTAGTATCTCATTTGAAAGCAGGCTCCGCCCGCAATGTACCATTCCCTTTATAATACTTAAGTGTCAATCTGGAAGAAGTGCTCAAGTTTCAAATTGAGATTTGATCATTCAAATCCTTCTAACTTACAGCTGAGAAGGCTGTCGGTGAATCAAGCTGACACATAAATTGGAGAAATAGACGCTTTTATAAACTGCCCTGAAGCAAAACAGTGCAGAGAGATATCATCAATAAATGTGAAGAAAATATTTTTTATTAAAAAAGAGAATATGAACTGGGTTTTGAGAAAATGGTTGCTGACTGACTGATGTATTTTGTAGCACATGAGGTGTCAGATTTCTTATTCCTGCAGTTTTAACCTCCTCTATAATTATGTTAAAAGTACAAAATATGTTACATTGTAAAAGATGTTCTAATGCAACAACCAATTGCAACACCAAGCCACAAAAGGAGAAAATTAAGAATTACGATGAAAAGCTATCAAAAGTGTAGGTTTTAAGGAGCATCTTAATAGAGAGACATAGACACACCGTCAGAAAGATTTTGGTAAGAAAGTTAAGAGCTTTGAGCTGAGATAGCTGAAGGCTTGTCTGCCAATGGTTAAATGGTTAAAATCATTCTTGGCAGGAGGAGGTTACAAACCTGAGGAGAAATGAAGAAATGGAGGATTTTCCAAATATGGGCAAAAATTTCAGAACTGGGATAAGGCTAAGACAGTTGCCAATGTAGATTAGCAAGTTCAGCGGTAATAGGTGAATGGAACTTGGACAAGACTTAGGATTTGCCAGCAAAGGTTTGGATGAACTGAACTTTTGTGCAGGTGGAAGGCAGGAAGCCAGCCAGGAAATCATTGGAATAGCCCACTCTGTAGAACTAATGAGGTCATCAACGAGGGTGTCAACAAGAGCTGAGCTGATACAGAGAAAGAATCTAGCACTGTTACAGAGGTGGAAGGGACAGTCTTGGTAATCATACCGATATTGTAATCTGAAGCTTATCTCAGATAACCAAGGTTATGAGCAGTCTGATCCAGCCTCAGATCTTTGCCAAAGAGAAGGTTGAAATTGGTGATGACGGAACAAGGCCAACACAGTAATGGGGACTGAAGACAATATCTTCAGTCTTTGCAATATTTAGTTGGAAGGAATTTCTTTATAGGAATGGTATTCTCCTAGGTGAATACATGTTTTGTTATCTTTTTCTATGATTAACTCTTAGGTGAATACATGTTTTATTATCTTTTTCTATGATTTTAATCAGCAAATCACAGAGTTAAGTTGTATGGATCAGCTTTGTATCTTGTTTACCATTCATAAAGCATTCAGAAGCCACTGACCCACATCACCAAACTGTGGAAGTAATCTATGTGATTCAGAATGACCTTGTCAAGAAATATTAATTAAGTGTGGAATCCAGACAGAAATTCTAATTTACTTGAATTCCCATCTCCCATTAAAATAGATAAAGATTTTGTCATTCTGGACTCAGCTTGATTCTTATTTTTCCATCAGTTTGATATGCAGAGGATTACACTGGAAGAACTGAAGCACATATTATTTCATGCATTTCGGGACCATTTGACAATGAAAGATATTGAGAACATCATCATTACTGAGGAGGAAAGTCTGAATGAAAGTTCAAGTAACTGTCATACTGAATTTGAAGGTAAGCCTGTTATATGTGCTGAACAGAGGTTGAGTTCATTATTACTTTTAAGTTCACTCAGTCACTCTAAGCTGAAGAAGAGAACGGAATAGATTAAGGACAGCAGAAATTTTATTGAAGAGAATTGGTTTAACTTTTGATGTTATTTAATTATCATGCAAAGTCACAATTATTTTTCAGCGCAGCTAACAGCTTTCCATGTTTTTAATTCAATGCTGCAAGAAGCATTTTTCCCCATATTTCAATCAAATGCAATAGATTTCTTTCCTCTCCTCCCCCATTCTGTTAAAGTTAAAGTTGAAGCCAGTATGGGTATCAGTGATTCCGTGGAACCTCACCCTCTTGTTACTCTTGTAGGTATGAGTTTGAGAGGGCAGAGCTGAACCTGAAACAACAACAGAAATAGTGGGAGTAATCAGTAGTTATAATCAGAGTGTCACAGAATCATACAGCATGGAAACAGACCATTTTGTCCAATTCGTCCATGCTGACCATGTTCCCAAACTAAACCAGTCCCTCTTGCCTGTATTTGGCCCATATCCCACCAAACCTTTTCTATTCAAGTACTTATACAAATGTCTTTTAAACTGTACCTTTAAAACCAGCATGTGGAAAAGAAAACAAAAGGAAGTGGTGGGACAGAATTTACGGTCTTAAATTATTGAACTCATTGTTATATCCATTGATATGATGCAAAGTTCCTAATTACAAGGCCCTGCAGTGGACATCACTGGGTCATTGCAGCAGGTTAAGGATAGAGATGTCAAGATTTGAGTAAGGTGGAAAATTAAAATGGCAGGTAATTGGGAGCTCAGGATCATGCCAGGGATCTTAGACAGAGGTGTTCTACAAATTGGTTACCTAGTCTGTGTTTGGTCTCTTCGGTGTAGAAAACATCAGACATGAGCACAAATTCAGTACATTCCAGTGAAATGAGCCCATGCTCATTACTGCTTCAACTGGAAGGGGTAATTGGGACCTTGGACGGTGAGGAGAGGGCAGAGGGCAAAAGGTAGTTGTTACAAGAGAATTGGCAAAGAGGTTGAGGGGTGGACCATAGAGGAACTGATGGGGAAGATATCTTTGACATTGTTAGAAGATGATATATTCAATGTGTAGACTAGAGAAGGTGAAGATAAAATAGCTTTTGTTAGTTCTGGGAGGCAGTGGAAGGGATGTGAGCAGAAGTTCAGAAATTGGGTTGAAAATGGTTGAAGACTGGGATGTGAACCTAGGAGGTAAAGTTGGTAAGTTTATAGATGACACCAAAATTGGATGTGTAGAGGACATCGAAAAGGTTACCTTAGAGTACAACAGAATCTTGATCCGATGGACTAATGGGCCAAGAGATGGCAGATGGAGTTTAATTTAGATAAATGTGAGGTGCTGCATTTTGGAAAGGTAAATCAGGGCAGGACTTATACATTTAGTGGTAAAGTCCTGGGGAATGTTGCTGAACAAAGAGATCTTGAAGCGCAGGTTCATAGTTCCTTGAATGTGGAGTCACAAGTAGATAGGATTAGATTCCCTACAGTGTGGAAACAGGCCCTTTGGTACAACAAGTCCCCACCGACCCTCTGAAGAGTAACTCACCCAGCCCCATTCCCCTACACCTAACACTACGGGCAATTTAGCATGGCCAATTCACCTAACATCTTTGGCTTGTGGGAGGAAACCAGAGCACCCGGAGGAAACCCACGCAGACACAGGGAGAATGTGCAAACTCCACACAGACAGTTGCCCGAGGCAGGAATTGAACCCAGGTCCCTGCCACTGTGAGGCAGCAGTGCTAACCACTGAGCGACCGTGCCGCCCTTAAAGTGAAGAAGGTGCTTTTTATGCATTTCTTTATTGGTCAGAGCATTGAGTATAGGAGTTGGGAGGTCATGTTGTGGATGTACAGGAAATTGGTTAGGTCACTTTTCAAATATTGCATGCAATTCTGGTCTTACTCCTATCAGAAGGATCTTGTGAAACTTCAAAGGGTTCAGAAAAATTTTACAGGGATGTTACCAGGTTTGGAGGATTTGAGCTATAGGGAGAGGCTGAATAAGCTGGAACTGTTTTCCCTAGAGTGTTGGCAGCTGAGACGTGACATTATAGAGATTTTTAAAATCATGAGGGGCCTGGATAGGGTAAATAGACAAAGTCTTTTCCCTGGGGTGGGGGAGTCCAGAACTAGAGGGCATAGGTTTAGGGTGTGACGGGAAAGATTTAAAAGGGGCCTAAGGGGTAACATTTTCATGCAGACGGTGTGCGTGTATGGAATGAGCTGCCAAAGGAAGAGGTAGTACAATTGCAAAATTTAAAGGCATCTGAATGGGTTTCTGAATAGGAAAGGTTTAGAGGGATATGGCCAAATGATGGCAAATGGGACTAGATTAATTTAGGATATCTGGTCAGCATGGGCGAGTTGGACCGAAGGGTCTGTTTCCATGCTGTACAGCTCTCTACCTCTATGACTCTTCAATGAACTTTTTGATAGCATTCACGGCTGCTAATGAGCATTGGTGGTGGAGGGAGTGGATGCTTGTGGGTGTGGTGCCAATCAAGTGAGCTGCTTTGGCCTGGATGGTCAAGCTTGTTGAGTATTGTTGGGGGTTTTGGGAATTCCTTGGTTACTTTAATTATTTGCACGATGTGGGTGTTACTGGCCTGGCCAGCATTTATTGCCCGTCCCTCGTTACCCTTGAGAAGGTGGTGGTGAGCTGCCTTCTTGGACCGCTGCAGGCCACATGCTGTCGGTTATCTCCCTCTTAGGGAGGGAGTTCCAGGATCTTGATCCAGTGACTGTGAAGGGAAGGTGATAAATTTCCAAGTCAGGATGGTAAGTGGCTTGCAGGGGAATTTGCAGGTGGTGGTGTTTGCATGTGTCTTCTGCCTTGTCCTTCTAGATGTAAGTGGTTATCGATTTGGAACCTTCTGTCTAAGGATTTTTAGTGAATCTTTGAAGCGCATTTTGTAATAGTATACACGGCTAGTAATGAGCATTGGTGATGGAGGGAGTGCACGGTTGTGGATGTGGTACCAATCAAGTGAGCTGCTATGTCCTGGCTGGTCAAGCTTGTCAAGTATTGTAGGAGCTGCACCCATGCAGGTAGGTGGAATATTCCATCATATGCCTGATGTGTGCTTTGTAGATGATAGACAAGCTTTGGGAAGTCAGGAGGTGAGTTCAGGAAAGAGGATACAGAGACGCTGGTCTGGAAAGCTCCATCATCAGTATAGGTGTGACTGAGATGAGCAGTTTTAAAGAATGGAATGGAATCCTTGCAGAAAGCAGTGTGTGAGGAAGTTTAGGTGGGATACCTGCAAGAGTAAGTGGGTTTCTAATGAATATTAGCTGATTGTCTGTCCTCAGAAATGGGGACAGAGAAATTGAGAATACAAAATAATTGGGTATGGATCAGTTGAGGGTGGAAGTGGGGCAACAATTGGAAGAAAATTTGATGAAGATTTTAAGTTCTTAGTTAGACAGCAAATTGTACTGATATAGTCATAAAAATACCAGAAAAAGAGTAGAGGGACTGGAACAAGACATTTTCTTTATCTCCTTGTATCGCCTTGGGATAGCACGATGGTTCAGTGGGTAGCACTGCTGCCTCACAGTGCCAGGGACTCAGGTTCAATTCAACTCTCGGGTGACTGTGTGGAGTTTGCATATTCTCCCTGTGTCTGCGTGTATTTGCTCCGATTTCCCTACAGTACAAAGATGTGCAGGTAAGGTTGACTGGCCAGCTATGTTGCAACATAGTGTCTGGGGATGTGCAGGCTAGGTGGGAAATACAGGGTTACGGGGTCAGATAGGACTAGATGGGATGCTTTTTGGAGGGCTCAGTGGGAACTTGATGGGCTGAATGACCTGCTTCCACATTGTAGGGATTCTATGATCCTTCAAGAAAGTATAGCTATAAAGTGAGTTAAAGGAGAAATGGTTCATTGTGAGAACAAGGTTAGCCAGCCGAAGAAGAGTAGTGATGGATGAGGAATGGTTGAGCTTCCATTTAAAGGAGAAATGGACAGCCCTTGTACTGTTCTAGTGGGGAATGAGACACACAGGGTTTAGCGGTGAAGAGGAGCTGTTGGGGCTGGAAGCCGGAAATTGTTGAAATGATCCAGACCATCTGAAGAGTCACTGATGCAGATGTGAGGAGACTGGAGAAGGAGAGAAAATAAAATCAAGGTAGGAGGAAGTAAATGCAATGAAGCTGCAACGATATTCTCCCAGACTAGGCTCGTTTGTGGATTTTGCAAAGGAAGTTGAAGCTACTTGCTCAGAGTTTTAAACTATGAGGTGAAAAGCTGAGAGGGGAAGATTTCTAGAAGCAATGAGATCAGTGACAATCTAGAAGCATTGGTTTGATGTTCAGTGGTATCATGCCAGACAACAACAGCAACACCCTTTTAAGCAGGTTTGATAACAATGGCAGGGTTATATCTGAGAGAACATAGTATGGTGAGTTCAGAGTGAGTGAAAGGAGCTAAGTAATTGAGACACACAATGTCACACCAATAGTTCTTGGTAAAAAGATCAAGAACAGGTAAGTGACCCAGGAAGGAATCCAGGTGTATGGAGAGTTTTGAAGGTGGATGAATGGATTCATTAGTGGACAGAGAAAGTGGGGGAAGGACTGATGGTGAAAGGAGACAGCATTGAGGTTTAAGCAATGGAAGTGAAGCTCAGATTTGTGCCATGCTTGAAATTCACTGAGGTAATTAGTGTAAGGGGGTAAAACTGAATCCTTGGCTTAGGAAAGATTGTTCAGCATCAGAGATGCAAATGTCAGAGGGCACTGTGAATACAGGTTGAAGAGGGAATAAACAAAGAAATGGGGTCAGAGAGAAATGAAGGAAAAGAAAGTTGGGAAGGATGTTTTGTTGTTGGACCTTGCTCTCCTTAACTGTTGAAAAAAAGATAAAAGCTTTATTGTTTACATGTCAGATAAGATGATGGATTGAATGAAATTGGGGGGATGCACAGCTTGGGGATTGAGTGAGTGTTGCTAGAGACAGAGATCAAAAGTGTATATATGGCTAAACATTGCATTTGAGTAGAACCTGATCCTGTTATGAGACAGATTGACATGTGTGAGAACTGCACAGTGATCAGGAGGAAGACCATCATTTTCTCCTCTCCTCACTAATGCATAAGCTGGGATTCACATAGAGCGCAACCCAAAGATTGAACTTGAACTTATGAATATTTTCTCAAAAAGTTTGAGGACTGTGCATGTGGCTGCCCCTGTTGCATTGCTTTCTTCATCAAGACAAGCTTCCTGCCCTAACATTGACCTCACAAGTTTGTCTGGCATCTCCTACTCCTCGTCAATCCTTTCCAAATCCATGAGACTCATCTTCTGCTTTTTAAACCCCATTCCCATTAAACTGTATAATTTCTTCCTCGCAGTGCCCCACCCCTAATTCTAACTGATATTGTAAATGCTTCTCTATTCTGAGGTTACTGTCACCTTCCATTTCACTTCTGCTGTCATCATCCAGCTTCTCACTAAGCGCATCCTTGATATATGTGAACATATGGGCATAGGTGCGTACAAACATATGAATTAGGAGCAGAAATGTGTTTTTTTATTCATTCACGGGATGAAGGTATCACTGTCTAGGCTAGCATTTGTTGCCCATCCCTAACTGCCTAGAGGGCAGTTGAGAATCAA
>NW_025212103.1:0-2329 GCF_004010195.1 Chiloscyllium plagiosum
ACATGCTCTTAATGGGGTTCTGTAAAAATACAATCATGGTACAGAAATAACTCCAACCATTCAACAGAGAGCCTGAAGCTTAATAACAATCACAAGAGGCTTCGCGACCCCATGGCTTATTCACTCAGGCAGGCAAACCAGCATAACAGCATAATGCAAGCAAAACTGCAACAACATAGAACTGAGCTGCACCCCTGAACATGTCTGAACCCAGAATGGAAAGCCAGCAACCCACCCAGTTAGCCCCCCAGCCCACCCTGAGTCCAGAACCTCGTGTCTAACATTTAATAACATTCATGTCATCACAGGTACTGGGTTAGTGTGAAGATGTTTGAAAAAGGCCAGCAACAAGATGTTGAATCTGCCACACGAGCCATGGCCTGCAGTCACCTGTTTAATTAATTCCAGGAGATAGTGTTGAGGTCACCCACAGCGACAGCACAAGGAGTAATCTGGATGTGGCTGCAACTGAGGAAACGACAGGAGCTAAAGGCACTGAGAGGAACTGAGTGCTTTCCCCAGTGGTTACCAGGAAGGTGCACTGGACACTGGATTCAGAGATAAGGGCAGTTGTTTTCTATTATTCATTCCTGCTGGATAAAATCCCTCTTTGGGATAAATAATTTTGGCAAATGTATCCTGTGACAGCATTGTGCTGTTAATATTGCGGGGTTGTGAGGAATGAACACGCGGAGCACAAGGCTAGATGGTGTCCTCCCAGGCTGTCAGTTTGTCTTGCTAAATGCTATGGCAAGTACCATAATAACCCACGGCAAGAACAACGAGGACATTAATGTCAACAGTCAGTGTCAAATCAAAAGCTTTTCAGATTTCTGGAGAATGTGATTGTCACATTGAAACAGTGGACGTGATTGTTCACAATAACCTTCATATAACTCCACAGTGACACGGTCCATCTTCAATATCTTGCTGCATCATTACATTCCAAACACATCAGTACCCGACCCAAGCACTAATACACCAGTGAGCAGCTCTCGAGTCTGATTAATAGCCTCCTCCAGAGGTCCCCAGCATCTCAGATACCAGCCTTCAGCCAATGTGATTCACTCCACATGATATCAAGAAATGTTTGGAGACACTGGATACTGCAAAGGCTTTGACAACACTCCAGCAATTGTTGTGAACGTGCTGCTCCCCTGGCCAAGCTGATCCAGGACAGTTACAACTCTGGCATCTACCCGACATTATGGAAAATTGCCCAGGTATGTCCTGAACATTGAAAACCAGGATAAATCTAACCGGGCCAATTACCACCCCATCTGTCTACTCTCGATCATCAGTAAAGTGGTGGAAGGGGTCAGTGACAGGGCTACCAAGCAGTTCCTGCTCACTAACACAGAGTTTGGGTTCTAACAGGGTCACCCCGGTCGGGACCACATTACAGTCTTGGGTCAAACATGGACAAACAAATTGGATTGAAGAGGAGCCTCTTGCTCAGGCTTCTTGATGCCAACTCTCGACATCGAGGCTGCATTAGACCAAGGGTGGCAGCGAGGAGCCTGAGCAAAACTGCAATCAATGGGAACAAGGGAAAAACAACCCTGTTCAGCACCATTTGTCACTCCTCAGACACTGACACAGTCCATGTTCAAATGCAACAAGGTCTGGACAAATACCCAGGCTTGGGCTGCCAAGTGGCAAGTAATATTCACGCCACACACATTCCTGAAGAAGGGCTTATGCCCGAAACGTCGATTCTCCTGTTCCTTGGATGCTGCCTGACCTGCTGCACTTTTCCAGCAACACATTTTCAGCACATGCCAGGCTAGGACCATCTCCAATAAAAGATAATCTAATCACTGCTCATTGACATTCAACTGTGTTACCATCACCAGATCCCCCACTATCAGCATCCTGGGGGCTACCATTGACCAGAAACTCAACTGGACTCACCACATAAACACACTGTCTACAAGAGCAGGTCAGAGTCGAGGGATACTGCACCAACCAACTCACCTCCTGACACCCCAAAGTCTATCCACCATCGACAAGGCACAAGTCGGGGGGGTGATGGGATAACCCCCACTTGCCCTGGATGGGGGCAGCTCCAACAACACTCAGGAGGCTCTGTGCCACCCAGTACCTGCTTGATTGACACTACTCCCTCTACCACTGACGCTCAGTAACACCGGTGTGTCTATCTACAAGATCGACTGCAGAAATTCACCAAAGGAGCTCAGACAGAACCTTCCAGACCCACGGCCACTTCCCTCTGGAAAGGCAGTAGATACAGACGGACCTCGATTATCCAGAGGACACAGGCGGCAGTATTTTGTTTAGATAATCAAATGCCAGATAACACAGTTTA
>NW_025212103.1:5795-13033 GCF_004010195.1 Chiloscyllium plagiosum
TGCTGCCTGACCTGCTGCGCTTTTCCAGCAACACATTTTCGGCTCAATCCCATCTAACCCTGTAGCCTGTATCTCCGTATTCTCACTAACATTGCCCTTTTCCAATGTGAACATTGAGGAAAAGTATTCATTAAGGGCTTCCCCTATGTCCTCAGATTCCACACACACCTTCCCACTATTGTCTTTGATGGGCCCTAATCTTACTCTAGTCATTCTTTTATTCCTGATATACCTATAGAAGGCTTTAGGGTTTTCCTTGATTCTATCCACCAACAACTTCTCATGTCCCTTCCTGGCTCTTCTTAGTCCTCCCTTTAGATCTTTTCTGGATAACTTATAACTCTCAAGCCCCCGAACTGAGCCTTCATGCCTCATCCTCACATAAGCCGCCTTCTTCCTCTTGACAAGAGCTTCAACTTCTTTAATAAACCACGGCTCCCTCTCTCAACAACTACCTCCCTGCCTGATAGGTACATACTTATCAAGGACCCGCAGGAGCTGTTCCATGAGTAAGCTCCACATTTCAAGTGTGCTCATCCCCTGCAGTTTCCTTCCCCATCCTATGCATCCTAAATCTTGCCTGATTGCTTCATAATTGCCTTTCCCCCAGTTATACCTCTTCCCCTGCAGTATATACCTATCCCTGCCTATTGCTATTGTAAACATAACCGGAATATGGTCACTATTGCCAAAGTGCTCACCTATCTCCAAATCAAACACCTGACAGGGGTCATTCCCCAGTACCAAATCTAATGTGGCCTCGCCCCTTGTTGGCCTGTCTACATACTGTGTCAGAAAACCCTCCTGCATACATCGGACAAAAACTGACCCATCTAAACTACTTGAACTATAGTATTCTCAGTCAATACTGGGGAACTTAAAGGCCCCCATAACAGCTACCCAGTTATTCTCACTCCTATCGAGAATCATCTTTACTATCCTTTCCTCTGGAACTATTCGGAGGCCTATAGAAACCTCCCAACAGGGTGACCTGTCCTTTCCTGTTCCTAATCTCAGCCCATACTATCTCAGTGGATGAGTCCTCAAACGTTACCTCAGCTGTTGTAATATTACCCTTGAAGAACAACGCCACACCCTCCCCCTTTTACCATCTTCCCCAAATATAGACAAAAGATGGAAAATTATAGACCAATTAGCCTAACCTCGGTTGTTGGTAAAATTCTAGAATCCATCGTTAAGGATGAGGTTTCTAAATTCTTGGAAGAGCAGGGTCGGATTAGAACAAGTCAACATGGATTTAGTAAGGGGAGGTCGTGCCTGACAAACCTGTTGTGCCCTCTCGTGACCTTGTAAACCTATCCCTGAGCTCACTACCCTCCACCTCCTGTCCACTGGAACTAGAATTCAGGTCCCCATCCCCCTGCTGCATGAGTTTAAACCCACCCGAAGAGCATTAATAAAATCTCCCCCCTCCCAGGATATTGGTACCCCTCTGGTTCATATGAAGACCATCATGTTTGTAAAAGTCTCACCTACTCCAGAAAGAGCTCTTATTATCCAGGAACTCAAAACCCTCCCTCCTGCACCATTCCTGTAGCCATGTATTTAACTCCTCTCTCTCTCTCCCTCTAATCCTCACCTCACTTGCACATGGCACGGGTAACAAACCAGAAATAACAACACTTTGTTCTCACTCTCACATTCCACCCTAGCTCCCTGAATTTCCGCCTTAAATCCTCATCTCTCATCCTACCTATATCGTTGGTTCCTATGAGGACAACGACTCGGGGCTGCTCCCCTTCCCCCTCAAGGATCCCGAAAACACAATCAGAGACATCACGAAACCTGGCACCTGGAGGCAACAGAACAACTGAGAGTATCTCTCATTCCCACAGAACCTCCTATCTGTCCTCCTAAATATGGAGTCCCCAATGACTAATGCTCTGTTCCTCTTCCCCCTTCCCTTCTGAGCAACAGGAACAGACTCTGTGACAGAGACTTCTGCCCCATTGCTTACCCCTGGCAAGTTCCCTGCTAGAAATGCAGAGACATTTCTTCAGCCAGAGAGTGGTGGGCCTGTGGAATTCATTGCCACAGAGTGCAGTGGAGGCTGGGACGCTAAATGTCTTCAAGGCAGAAATTGATAAATTCTTGATGTCACAAGGAATTAGGGGCTACGGGGAGAATGCGGGTAAGTGGAGTTGAAATGCCCATCAGTCATGATTAAATGGCGGAGTGGACTCGATGGGCCGAATGGCCTTACTTCCGCTCCTATGTCTTATGGTCTTATGGTCTTCTCTATTCTTACCGAAACATCTAAACCCCGGAATCTACAACAACCAATCCTGTCCCTGCTCTACCCATGTCTCCGAAACGGCCACAACATCGAAGTCCCAGGTACCGACCCATGCTGCAAGTTCCCCCACCTTATTCCGGATGCTCCTGGCGTTGAAGGAGACTTCAAACCAACACCCTGATTGCCGGTGCCCTCTTGTGACCTTGTAAACCTATCCCTGAGCTCACTACCCTCCACCTCCTGTACACTGGAACTAGAATTCAGGTCCCCATCCCCCTGCTGCATTAGTTTAAACCCTCCCGAATAGCATTAGCAAATATCCCCCCCCCCAGGATATTGGAACTCCTCTGGTTCAGATGAAGAGATGGGAGGTGGGACCTCTGCTTGTAGACCTCTGCTTGTAGAGGTCCCACCTCCCCCAGAAAGAGCCCCAATTATCCAAGAATTCAAAACCCTCCCTCCTGCACCATCCCTGCAGTAAGGATTTCCCTCACCGAGAGACAATAGTGATCAGGCTTCCCCTCACTGAGGGACAATAGTGATCAGGCTTCCCCTCACTGAGGGACAGTAGTGATCAGGATTCCCATCACTGAGGGACAGTAGTGATCAGGATTCCCCTCACTGAGGGACACTAGTGATCAAGATTCCCTTCACTGACAGACAATAGTGAGCAGGATTCCCCTCACTGAGGGACACTAGTGATCAGGATTCCCTTCACTGACAGACAATAGTGAGCAGGATTCCCCACACTGAGGGACACTAGTGATCAAGATTCCCTTCACTGAGGGACACTAGTGATCAGGATTCCCTTCACTGAGGGTCTAGAGTGATCAGGATTCCCCTCACTGAAAGACAATAGTGATCAAGATTCCCTTCACTGAGGGACACTAGTGATCAGGATTCCCTTCACTGAGGGTCTATAGTGATCAGGATTCCCCTCACTGAAAGACAATAGTGATCAAGACTCCCCTCACCGAGGGACAATAGTGATCAGGATTCCCTTCACTGAGGGACAGTAGTGATCAGGATTCCCCTCACTGAGGGACAATAGTGATCAGTATTACCTTCACTGAGGGACAATAGTGATCAGGATTTCCCTCACTGAGGGACTATAGTGATCAGGGTTTCCCTCACTGAGGGAAAATAGTGATCAGGATTCCCCTCACTGAGGGACAATAGTGATCAGTATTCCCCTCACTGAGAGACAATAGTGAGCAGGATTCCCTTCACTGAGGGACAGTAGTGATCAGGATTCCCGTCAATGAGGGTCAATAGTGATCAGGATTCCCCTCACTGAGGGTAAATAGTGATCAGTATTCCCCTCACTGAGGGACAATAGTGATCAGGATTCCCCTCACTGAGGGTCAATAGTGATCAGGATTCCCCTCACAGAGGGTCAAGAGTGATCAGAATTCCCCTCACTGAGAGACAATCGTGATCAGGATTCCGCTCACTGAGGGTCAATAGTGATCAGGATTCCCCTCACTGAGAGACAATAGTGATCAGGATTCCCCTCACTGAGGATCAATAGTGATCAGGATTCCCCTCACCGAGGGACAATAGTGATCAGGATTTCCCTCACTGAGGGACAATAGTGATCAGGATTCCCTTCACTGAGGGTCAATAGTGATCAGGATTCCCCTCACTGAGGGACAATAGTGATCAGGATTCCTTTCACTGAGGGTCAATAGTGATCAGGATTCCCCTCACCGAGGGACAATAGTGATCAGGATTTCCCTCACTGAGGGTCAATAGTGATCAGGATTCCCCTCACCGAGGGACAATAGTGATCAGGATTCCCCTCACTGAGAGACAATAGTGATCAGGATTCCCCTCACCGAGGGACAATAGTGATCAGGATTTCCCTCACTGAGGGTCAATAGTGATCAGGATTTCCCTCACTGAGGGACAATAGTGATCAGGATTCCCCTCACTGAGGGACAGTAGTGATCAGGATTTTTACCTCCAGCTTTATTAATTGAGTTTAACTCTCAGTCGTTGCTGTGGTGAGTTTTGAACCTGTGTCCAGAACATTAGCCTTTGGGTTACAAATCCGGTCATGTTGCTTGGCTACTGACTCTACCTGTTGGTTTAACTGAAACAAAATGGCAGAGCCTCATTATTCCGGTCACGGCTCTGACAGGCTTTTGGGGAGTACCCTTCACCGAATCCTTCCCTTTTGGTGATGGCATCCTGGATCAGATCCAGGGATTGGCCCTGTCATTGGGCCCAGCTTGACCTCGACTGTGATGGGTGTACAGTACAACTGCTCATTCTCTGAATGGTTCAGTGGTATATGCCCATCCCCATTCCTCACAGGATAGCACTCTCTATGTCAACCGTGACCTCCCATTTAATTCTCAACCCTGGGAGGACCAAGCAGCTGGTAAAACACCAACAGCAGAACCCCAGAACCCCTCCCCACAGAGGGAGCTGGGGCCACGGGGATAGTGAAGGAGAACGATGAGGCAGATTCAACGTTACGATCCACAACGTGTTTCCTGAAACTCAGAAAACAAAACACCAAAGATTCAGTCACTGAGGACATGGCAATATTTAAGGAGGGAGGACAGAGAGAGCATTAACTCTGAATCACACCAGTGTCTCTGGCAGTGCAGTGCATGTGTCTCTGCTCATGGAACGTGTCTTACCTTCAGTGCATTGTGTGAAGTTGCACTGTGTCTCCTCCTACCCCCCTCCTCATGCTGCATTTCGGAATAAAGCTCCTCTTCATCTTCCTCCAGAATATCTGAGAGGTCTGAACCTCGGCTGCTCTCTGTCTGGTACTCATCCGGATGGCTGTAGTGTTGCTGCTAACAGAAAGAAAATGCAAAAGGTAGACTTGTGCTGGAGCAGGTGACCTGGAGAATGGTTTTTGCAGAGCCTGTGTTACTGTGGGGGAGGGAATGGACATTGTGTCCCAGTGGCTAGCACTGCAGGGACATCCAGAGCAGAGGCACTGAGCAAAAGCAAGCTTTAGTTCCTGTTTGAAACTGGCTTTGCTTCCTGACCAGATCCTGACTCATTTCCAGGGTGATCGGGTGATCAGGTGGCATGAATGAAGAATGAGGATGTATGCGGGTGGAGCTCCAGCCAATCACATCAGCCAGATGAATAGAAGGATGACCCCATGAGTTATGATGACGAGGAGCCGGTGTCGGACTGGGGTGGACAAAGTTAAAAATCACACAACACCAGGTTACAGTCCAACAGGTTTATTTGGAAGCACTAGCTTTCGGAGCGACGCTCCTTCATTGGGTAGCTAGTGAGGCAGGATCATAGGACACAGAGTTTACAGTAAAAGATCATGTGCTATAAAGTTTGTGTCCTGGACTGTCACCTGGTGTTGTGTGATTTGTAACTTTGCCTCAGAGAGTTCAAGGAGAAAGTGAGGTCTGCAGATGCTGGAGATCAGAGCTGAAAATGTGTTGCTGGAAAAGCGCAGCAGGTCAGGCAGCATCAAAGGAGCAGGAGAATCGACGTTTCGGGCATGAGCCCTTCTTCAGGAATGAGAAGGGTGTGCCAAGCAGGCTAAGATAAAAGATAGGGAGGAGGGACTTGGGGGAGGGACGTTGGGAATGCTCCTTTGGTTTGGAGGAAGTGGGAGGATTGGAAAGAGAAGTTGTTCAGGGTGAAGACCAGTTCAATCAGTCGAAGAAGGGTGTCGGTGGAAGGGTACTGGTTGGTACGGCGGGAAAGGAAGAAGCGGAGGGCTTTGAGTCCTTCGTGATGGGGGATGGAGGTGTACAGGGACTGGATGTCCATGGTGAAGATAAGATGTTGGGGACCAGGGAAGCGAAAATCATGGAGGAGATGGAGAGCATGGGTGGTGTCCCGAACGTAGGTGGGGAGTTCTTGGACCAACGGGGACAGGACCTTGTCGAGGTATGCAGAGATGAGTTTGGTGGGGCAGGAGCAGGATGAGACAATGGGTCGTCCGGGGCAGTCAGGTTTGTGGATTTTGAGCAGGAGGTAGAAACGGGCGGTGCGGGGTTGTGGGACGATGAGGTTGGAGGCGGTGGATGGGACATCCCCTGAGGTGATGAGGTTGTGGGGTTCAACACAACCTCAAATAAGAACAAGGGCTTTAAACACTTCAAAATCCCAATGCTGAAATTGGTAGGATCAGGAGGAGAACAGATGTGGGCTATGGAAGGAGCAGCTGAAAAGGTTTCACACATACCCCCCTGCCCCGGGATGATAGGACAGCTGCGAGACCCCGAGGAAGCCTATCATCCTGACCTCTGACCTGCTGGGGCTGCTAATCCAGTGCCAACCTGGTGCTAATCTGTCCCTCAGCTTTTACAAACTCTTTAATGTATTTATCACCTCCTGTCTCCCCAAAAGCCTGTCCACATCTCCAAGGCACAACTCAGGAGGGTGAGGGAATACTCCCCACTTGCCTGGATGGGGGCAGCTCCAACAACACTCAAGAAGCTCAACACCATTTGGGACAAAGCAACAAACTCTTTAATGTATTTATCACCTCCTGACTCCCCAGAGCCTGTCCACATCTCCAAGGCACAAGTCAGGAGGGTGAGGGAATACTCCCCACTTGCCTGGATGGGGGCAGCTCCAACAACACTCAAGAAGCTCAACACCATTTGGGACAAAGCAACCCCCACATCCACAAGCATCCACTCCCTCCACCACTGACACTCAGTAACAGCAGTGTGTACTATCTACAAGATGCACTGCAGAAATTCATCATAGATCCTCAGACAGCACCTTCCTAACTCTCGACCACTTCCATCTAGAAGGACAAGGGCAGCAGGTACATAGGAACACTACCCCCTGCAAGTTCCCCTGCGAGCCACTCACTATCCTGACTTGGAAATATATCACCGTTCCTTCACTGTCACTGGGTCAGAATCCTGGACCCTCCCTCAGGGCATTGTGGGTCTACCCACAGCACATGGACTGCAGGGGGTCAAGAAGGGATGAGTGAGTATCGTGAGGGTGGGGGTGAGGACAGTGAGTA
>NW_025212103.1:13692-16205 GCF_004010195.1 Chiloscyllium plagiosum
TGAGTGAGTATCGTTAGGGTGAGGGGGTGGGGACAGTGAGTATCGTTAGGGTGGGGGTGGGTCAGGAGTTGAGTGTTAATGGTGGGAGTAGGGAGTCTGTGATTCGGTACATAAACAAATCAGCCCGGGTCTTCCTGGTGGCAGGGCAGGTCTAGAGAGTGAATGCTCCTCATTCCATCTTCATCTGTCTGTCAGACTTCCACTTGATGTTACTTCATCAAACAGTGTTTGTTCTTAACAATAGAGATGCTGTTTGGAGGGCTGGTATGGGCTCAATGGGCCGAAGGGATTCTATGATTCTCTGAACTCTACACTGTCTCTGTCTTTGGAGAGTCAGGGTAGGTGGTGCTGAACACTGTACAATCATCAGTCAACATCCCCATTTCTGACCTGACGGACGGAAGGTCATTGATGAAGCAGCTGAAGATGGTTGGGCCTAGGACACTCCCCTGAGGAACTCCTGCAGAGATGTCCTGGAGCTGGGATTACTCCAGACCACAACCACCTTCCTACGTGTCTGGTATGACTCTCACCAGTGGAGGGTTTGTCCCTGATACCCACTGATGCCAGTGTAGCCAGAGCTCCTTGATGCCATACCCGGTCGAATGCAGCCTTGATGTTAAGGGCTGTCCCTCTCCCCTTCCCTCTGGAATTCAGCTCTTTTGTCCATGTTTGACCCAGGGCTGGAATGAGGTCAGGAGCTGAGTGACCCTGGGGGAATTCCGTGTTGGTGTACAACATCCATGGGACAGCACTATTAAGGCACCTTTTCATCACTGTTGCTTTACCCCCCCACCCTGAGCTCAGTGACCTAGTTGCCCGTTAATCATAATGAACATGGTTTACACACCCTCAATTGCCTCCTGGGATTTGGAACCAGAGAACGTTTTTTTAAATTTCTGGAACTCCCTGAGACCAGAAACTTATTTACATAAAGTCTAGTCTCGAACTCAGAGGTCTGTCACCGATATGAGAAACTGGTGTGAAGCAGGAAATGTAGCAGCAATTCCTCAATCCCTACCTGTCTCCCCAGCTCCGAGCCCCTCAGGAAATCATCTACTGAACCACCAGGCCTTTTGAGGACTTGTCCATCATAAACATCATCCTCATCGTCGGAATTTTCCTGGTGTATAGTTTGGCTTCTCTCGCTGAACACACTGTGTTTCTCAGCCTGAAAATGATCAGCAGATCAGTGTTAGTGACATTCAATCAAACCCAAACTGCACAGTGGATGGCTAATGGATGAAGGTGATGACCATTCTTTCTTCACTCTGACACTTTCTCTGAGCAACATCTGTCAGGACTTCTGCCCTTTCAACCCTGTTTTTAACACTATTTCAGTCAGTGTTTCAGGCGTGAGGGATAATTGGTGATGGACAATAAACCTGGCCCTGTCAGTGATGTCCACATCCCAGGAATGTATCTAAATTGAAGTGAATATTCTTGTCAAATAGAAAGATGGGCAGCCTCTCGGGCACTCACTTACTGCAGCGTAACAGATCCACTGTCTGTTATTCTTCACCAATAGGAGATTAATGAAAAGAGAGCAGGGATGAGGAACTGCAGTGACAGGGAGATATTGGAGAAGTTGTTTCACTTTGAGAAGTCTGAGGGGGGAATTGATCAATTCCAAATTTCTGAGGGCACTGCACAGTACTGAGAGGGAGAAACTGTTCCCATTGGTTAAAGGATTGAGATCTGGAGGGCACAGAGGTGATTAGCAAAAGCAGTAAAGTCCACATGAGGCGGCAGAGAGGGTGGCGGAGAGAGATTTAAATAAGTCAGTCAGAGAGAGTCGGATCATTGTCTGTACAGCAGGAAGGAGCAGAGTTACACTGAGAGGCTGGAGAACAGCACAGATCACCTGGAGAGATGGCACACACAGTGGGCTGAATGGTCTCTTTTTCTGCTATAACAACTCAATGATTCTAGATGTTGAAACTTTGCAAATCACACTACCATTTTCCTTTAAATGATGAATTCTTGGATGTTAATTGCTGGTCAGGCTAGTACTGGCTCCCCTTCTCTTGTGGCACTGGCTTTGCCCAGTGAATGACTCACACAGCAGTGAGAGCCAATCACATCACACTGGGGCTGGAGTTACATGTTTCCCAGACCAGGTAAGGATTGCAGATTCCTGTCCCTAAGGGACATGGGTTCACACAACATCACATCAGCCTCAGGAGCAGTTTGACTGATATCACTTTACTTATTCTCAACATTTTTAAATTGAACACAAAGTGTCTTTGCTGGGACTGGCTTCACGGGTCTCTGACTAACCAGCGAACGGCTGATGCTGCAGCTGAAATGATGGTCTTTCATTCATTCAAGAACTTAAACCAAAGCCTCAGAGAAATGATAATTAAAAAGGTCCTGCTCAGAAACGGGAACACGCCCCAGACCCAGTGAATGGGCAACGAATCGAGAGGCTTCCAGGCAGATGGCATGTGAAGAGTCTGATACATCGGCTACAGGTTTATAAAGCAGCAGGACGGGCTTAGCAGGCACTGGGC
>NW_025212103.1:23449-25041 GCF_004010195.1 Chiloscyllium plagiosum
GAGACAGAGAGAGAGAGAGAGACAGAGAGAGAGAGGGGGAGGGAGGAAACCAGGGAGAGAGAGAGAGAGAGAGAGAGAAAGAGAGAGCCAGACTGTGTGTGAGAGAGAAAGGAAGGGGGCCGAGGGGAGGAGGATTAATGCTGGAATTCCAGAGATTAAATCAAGAAAGTTTGTTCACAGCCTGCTCCAGGGTAAACAGCAGAGACTGACTTCAGGAGGAAGGGGCTGGATGTTATCCTTGTGGAATATTCCGGTTTCACACATTGGGGAAAATCAAGTAACACTGAATTGTGTCGGAGCAGGAACAGACTGACTATTCCCCACTTGCTGCTGGGTTCCAGCTCTGGGAATGTGGGGCTGGCTGGTGTGTTAGGAGCTTCAGGATGTGGTGGGGTCAGACACCACGTGGTTACTGATCACAGCCATTACTGAGCATGGAGTGAACTCACTGGAGAAACTCAGCAGCTCTGGAGCATCAGTGCAGAGACAGACAGAGACAGAGGGAATGATTCACATCCCATGTGACTCCTCCTCAGACCCATGGATCTCCAGCTGTTTGTTTCTGGATCCAGTGGTCAGTTGGTGGGAGTGATCTCCTAAACCAGCTTCACTCCTGCTGGGGTGGTGGGGAGGGAGAAGAAAGAAGGTGCGGAGCTGAGCTGGGGGTGAGGCTGAGGGTGAGGGTGGGGTTAGGGTGCCCTGGCTGGAGAGAGGGGTACAGGCTGTGAGAGCTGGATGGGATCTAATGGGATCGAGTTTAGATCGGAGTGGTGAGGAGCAGGACGCCTCGGATGCTGCCTGACCTGCTGTGCTTTTCCAGCACCAATCTAATCTAAACTCTGGTTTCCAGCATCTGGAGTCTCACCTTTACCCTGTCTAATGGGATCGAGTCCAGTTGGATTGTTCACTGGCTGTACTCAGTGTAGATTCCAGCTGGGGACAGATCTCACTTGGTCTCGTGGCTGTGGGAAATATTGGGAGTTTCCGGACCAGAACTGGAGGATCTGAGAGGCTCGGGGGGGGGGGGGCAGCGTTAAGCAATTGAACTGAATGGTCTGTTTCTCTACAGCATCTCTCAATGAGGCACTGCTACACTGCAGCAAGTTGCTTCCAGGATGAATATTAGTGAGGGGGCAGTGGTCTGAATTATTGTGATGTTGACAAATGTTCAATTTTTCTAGCGCTAGATACTGAGAAACCTCCTAAAAATGGGTGACACGGTGGCACAGTGGTTAGGTGAAGGGGTAAATGTAGGGGTCTGGGTGGGTTGCACGTCGGAGGGTCGGTGTGGACTTGTTGGGCCGAAGGGCCTGTTTCCACACTGTAACTAATTCAATTTTTCTAGCGCTAGATACTGAGAAACCTCCTAAAAATGGGCGACACGGTGGCACAGTGGTTAGGTGAAGGGTAAATGTAGGGGAATGGGTGGGTTGCGCTTCGGAGGGTCGGTGTGGAATTGTTGGGCCGAAGGGCCTGTTTCCACACTGTAACTAATCTAATCTAACTTTGAAAACAGCATAGAGAGATAGAGAGAGAGAGAGAGAGAGAGAGAGAAAGAAACAAGAGAAACAATAAAAGGCTATTTCACGGAA
>NW_025212104.1:0-6840 GCF_004010195.1 Chiloscyllium plagiosum
CGGCACGCTTTAATCAACATTTTTTAATTGTTTACAAATGGAAGTGATGGATACAGTCAGAGGGATTATGCCTTTTCTCACTGGCCCCTGAGTTGTGAGAAACATTGAAATGTTTCCCTGTAACCACCCTGTGGGATAAGGATGGACAAACCAGCGCTACCCTCAGTCTGTTACCATAGCGACAGGCTGCTCCATCGCTGGAAGAATGAACTGAAATGAGAAAATCCCGGATGGATTGATTAATGAGGGAATTTGATGGATGGACGGATTTGGGTGAAGGGATATTTCAGCACATTCTTCAGCTGCTGCCTGAACTTAGTCTGGGTCACAGCATAAGTCGCGGTGTTTGTGCAGCAACTGAGGAGCTGCAGCATGAAGCCCAATTCCCCCACAAAGCCATCGAGAGGCACAGAGAAATACCCAATAAACCAAATCCGGCTCCATATAGAAAACAGCATTAACGTTGACCATAACTGGATGAAATTGGCCGAGATGACAAACAGTAAAATGATGGATTTTTTTTGGTTTCTCATTTCAGTGTCAGACTGAGCGTCCCAATTGGGGTGAGCGCGGAGTCTCCTGCGGGCTCTGCTGGTCACTACAATGTGTCTGACGGGGAGAACATTGAGCAGCAGAATCAGGAGAAATGGGACACACGGGGTTAGAATGTGATGGAGGAACTCGATTATGAGCCAGACACTGTAGTATAGACCAGCGACTGTTACATCACAAAACTAGGGGGCGTTCCGCAGCAAATACCGAGCCTTGAGCATAAAATACTAGAAAATGTTCTTTAAACAGTTCAGCACAGTCACTGCTCCCAGAACCACAGCCGCCGTTTTCTCACTGCAATATTTACTTTTCAGCTTCGGGCAACAAATGGCCACAAACCGATCAAAGGTGAAAGTGACAGTGAACCAGACAGAGCAGTCAGTGGCTGCATAAAGCAGGACGGCGTGGATATTACACACGGGGACGGAGTACACTAGGAAATAAAACTGTTCCTGATAAGCAATGGTAATGTGCCTCAGGATCAGGTCGAGGATAATGACCAGGAGATCCGCCGCTGCCATGGCCCCCAGGTAACGTCTGACACATGGAGACAAACCACAATCTTTATAAAGCAGGTGGTCACTACGTTAACTGTGAGGAAGGAAAACAAACACATTATCCATCAGCCTAGAGGCAAAGGGACCCGTTTGATCGGGGACCCAGTGAGATTTTCAAATGTGTCCCTGTATTCAGGGATTTATTAAAATAATTGGAGCTGGAAGAACAATTGGGAAGGTCGGAATTACTGACAAAAATGTGACATAAACCACAGAAAACCCTCCTTCCCCAAACACGCAGAGACACATTCATAAGGACAGATGGTTTCTCGAACATTCCCACACGCTCGATCACTCGAGAGCAGACACAGGTCACTCCTTCCCAGTTCCTAATACGGAGGGTGGAAACGTTGCTGTCCTGAAGTATTCTCTCCCAGTTTCCTGAAGACAAACGGAGTTTGGGAATTTCCTGTATTTTGGTCTAAATTGTGGTAGATCCTGTGTCGGGAAGAAATGTAAATGCAGGGAAAACGTATTCACCCCTTTAACTGCCTGAGGGGCCTTCGGAACAGTGTCTCCTTCTCCCTGGAACGGGATCTCTTCCCTCGGGATCTTATCGTTTGTTCAATTCACTGACGTCCAGCCGTTCACAAACAGAATGTCAGGGACTGAACGTTCCGGGGAATGTCAGTTATAGAATGTCAGGGGCAGAACGTTCCGGGGAATGTCAGTTATAGAATGTTGGGGACAGAACGCTCCGGGGAATGTCAGTTACAGAATGTCAGGGATGGAACATTCCGGGGAATGTCAGTTGTAGAATTTCAGGGACAGAACATGCCGGGGAACTCCTTGACCTGTCCATCACCTTTCCCCCTACCCACCCCACCAACATGATGCACTGTGCCTGGGCACACTGTAACATTAATGGGGTGAGAGACGGAGGGTCCAATCACAGGAATGGGCATTAAAGGCATTGCCAGCTCAGCTGAAAGTGTTAGATATACCACATTCTCAATCCAACGCACAGAACCAGCCCAGAAACCATCAACCCAGAGGAGATATCTGTTCACCGTGGAACACTGTGTATTCCGGCCTGTGTACTGCTCAGTACAACCCAGCACAACCCAGCAATCTGTCCAGATTCATCCATTACACTGGTCAATGCAATCCAGCGATCTGTCCAGAGTGGAGTACTGCAGACTACAGCAGTGCATTGATCTATAAACCCGGACTAGATATCTGTCCAGCACTGGGAGATGTGCAGACCACAACAGGGCACTAATGCGTGAACCTGAAACAAATATCCATCTAGCATGGGGAACTGCACAGACCACCTCATTGCATTATCTATAAACCTCAACCAGAATGACTGACCAGCACAGCGATCTGTGCAGTGATCACCCGTGAATTAATCTGTATCCTAGGAGCAGTTACCCTCCAAGTGAGTAGGACTGTGTACACCACCCCAATGCAGTGATCTGCAACCCAGGAGCAGTTACCCGCCCAGCATGTAGGACTGTGTACATCACCCCAGTGCATTGATCTGTAAACCAGGAGCAGTTACCCTCCCAGAATGTAGGACTGTGTACCCCACCCCAGAGCATTAGTCTGTAAACCAGGAACAGTTACACTCACAGCATGTAGGACTGTGTACCCCACCCCAGTGCATTGATCTGTAAGCCAGCAGGGGTTACCCACCCAGCAGGTAGGACTGTGTACCCCACCCCAGTGCATTGATCTGTAAATCAGGAGCAGTTACCCTCCCAGCATGTAGGACTGTGTACACCACCCCAGTGCATTGCTCAGTAACACTGTGTTAGATCACTGCCCAGTGTGGGGAAACTAGCAGTCCGGGCTGGAAGTGACAGGATGTGCAGCTCCTATCCAGTTACAGCTCCATCTCTCCATTGTTGCCCTGACAAGGGGGTGCTGTGGGTGTGAACATCACTGCCAGAGAGAGATGGCGGGGGAATCAGTTTAAATCTCACCACATGGGAGGGGTTTGGGAAATAGACAGAGAGGGGGAGACTAAGAGACAGTGTCATGGAAGGATGTGATCCCAGGTTTCAGAATGCTGAAAAGTAGACACTTCGATAACATCCTGTAACATGAGCCTGTCTTCCCAGGAAAGATGGGTAAAAGTGATATTGGTGTGAGGTCAGATGATGGAGAGTTTTGGATGAACATTTGTTCTACAGCTTTGTAAATGGAGTCCTACATGGCTGGAGGTACACGCCATCACCCAGATGCCCCTGGATATTCCGTGATCCCTGACACTGATGTCATCTTTAAAAGCCCAATGGACAACGATTGAGCTTTCTCTGTTTGGAGCTACCCTGCAAAGTTTACCCCGAGCATGGCAGATAAGGGACAATTACACCATGGTTTGTCAACAGGGGCACGGAGGTCCTGGTGGATGGGCTAGTACAGAGGGGGACCATTCTCTTCACAGAGGGGGCGACACCACCAGACCCACCGAGCATGGTCTGAGCTCCCCACCCAGCTCAGTGCAGTATCTGCGGTCTGAAGAAATGCCGCAACAATACAGGACAAGCATCAATAACCTTCCCCACTCTGTCAGGATAAGGGTCACCGTATTCTCTTTGCTCCCTCACAGTCACTGTAAATCTGTTACAGCACCGACCCCCGAACAAGGCTCATGGTCCACCACTCTCACTGCCGCATGCTGCACCTTCTCTCTCTGTCTCTGTCTTTCTGTCTCTCTGTCTCTCTCTCTCCCTCTCTCTCCCCCTCCCTCCACTTCACCCCCACACTAATAACACTGCATGGATACAACACTGTGGACTGACTCCCTCCGGACACTTCACCATGACTCCCTCCCCACCTACACTAACACTAACAGCAGGACCACCCATTCCCACCCTCACTCCCTCCCCCCACTTCTCCCATTCCAGGAAAAATGCCTGGAATAGGACAGAAAGGGCCAAGGCGGGTGGGGGAGTGCCCGATATCCGTTCCCTCATCCCCTCCCCCCGCCATGTGAGGAGGACCCTGGTATGAGCCGGAGAGGACCGGGACACCTCGTGTGGAGATTCCGAAACATCCACGTCCCAGCGACCGAGTAAGGAGCAATGTTCAGTGAAGGGCAATTCTCATTTTAAACCCACTGGCAGCTCTGTTTCCCCCCGGCACAACTTAGAAGCCGTGGCCCTGATGCCATCTCCCTTTTGTGTCGAGCTGGTACAAATGGAATCCCCCCGGTCTCGGTGGGCAGGAGGGTGGGCTCACAACACATCGTCACCACCACCTCCCAGGAAGGGAGCACGGAGACTCCCTCCTACACCTCCCCTGTAAACAGCTCAGATACTGAAACTAATCTGTGATAGTTACTGCTCTCCCCACTTGTTCTGATATCTTCAACAATCTGTGCTCATATACACCCAGGCCCTTCTGCTCCTGCAGCCCCTTTATAATGGCACAGCCTGCTTTAAACTTCCGTTCATTGTCTTTCCTACCAAAGTGTATCATCACACACTGCTCTGCACTGATCCCCATCTGCCATAAACCTGAACACTATATCAATGTGTGATTGTCCTGTTAGAGTTCCACACTCTCCTCCATAGACTTCAGACTTCTTCCAGGTTCGGTGCCATCTACAAACATTGAGATTGTTATAGAGTCACAGTCCCCATGAAACAACTGATATCCTGCCCCACATACACGATTGTGAGCATGTGAAATACTGATATATTCCTATGGACAAAGTCGAATAATGACATGCTGTCAATGGAGCAACAAAAGTCCTGACACACACGAGACAGAGCAAATGAAATATTGACAAACCACAGAGCAAAAGAAATCCGGATAGGTCCCACTTCTCGATATTCATCAGGGTATAATGTGATGAAGTTGAAAGTGTGTACTGTACCTTTAAGAGAGATCGAATGTTGTTCTGAACTGAGAGCTTACAAGCACCTGTGGTATGAGAGGATGGCAGACCCAGATACAGTATATTGCTATCGAGCTGGAGTTGGGTAATAAGCAGTTAAGAGAAAGAGGGTCCCAGAGTCGTGCATAGTTGATGTAAAATGTTCACTTTCAGAGTGAAAAAATAAATTGATGTTTTTATTTGGCAGATCTGTCCATCATATTTTAACAGTTTACAAGGCGAATTAAGCATTTCTTTATGTTACATTTAGTTACCAGATGAGCTTCACGCGGTGTTCTAACCATTCCCGTGTGTGTATCTGTGTGTCTCTGTGTGGGGGGCAGGTCTGGCAGTCTTTAAAGTGATGCAATGCCACCCTCTGCTGGCCTCCACACGCCACTGCACAGGCATTGGCAGAGGGTGAAAATCAGCAGGGATTCATTCAGAGAGGGGGAGGGAGAGGGCAGCTGCTCACAGCACCATCCAAAATGATGTCTTATCCATGTACTGATCTAAATGTCCTTTAAACATTGAAAATGTCCCTGCTTTCACCACTTCCTCTGGAAGTTCATTCCAAACATAAGACAGCTTCTGCCTAACATAAGTACCTCTCATGACTTTCGTAAATCTTTTTTCCTCGCACCTTCAAAATCCCTCAGTTTTGAATCCCCAGCTCTAGAGAAAAGACATCAGTCCTTCAGCTTCTCTGTAACCCTCATTATTTTATAAACCTCTGTAAAGTTACCGCAGAATCTCATATTCTTTAGTGAAAAAAGTCCCAGCCTACGCAGCCTTTCCTTATAGCTCACTCCCTCCTTTCCCAGCAACATCCAGGTTAATCTCTTCTCAATCCTCTACAGCCTAATAATATAAACGCCAGTAATATCAAAGTGAATAGTCAAGGTATTTTCTAAGGGTATGGGGAGTCCAAAACTAGAGGACATAGGCTTAAGGTGAGAGGGGAAGCATTTAAAAGTGACCTAAGGGGTAGCTTTTTCACCCAGAGGGTAGTGTGCCTATGGAATGAGCGGGCAGGGTGACCAGACTGGACACAGTATGCCAGAAGAGGCCTCACCAATATCCTGTACAACCTCAAAATGACGTCCCAATTCCGATACTCAAACGTCTGTCCTATGAAGACATGTGTGTTAAACACCTTCTTAACCACACTATCTATATGAGATGCAAATTTTAAAGAATTAAACCTGATGGCCTAGGTTTCTGTACTACAGCACTGCCAAAGACTCTACTTTTAATTGTATACGTCTTGCTGTTGTTTGATTTACCAAACCCAATACCTCGCATTAATCCAAACTAAACTCCATCAGCCACCCCTCAGCCCAGTGAGTGATATTACTGTCACCTCATCCTCCCCCTTCAATTTTCAAACGCCCATCTGTCTCCAGGATGGCTACACACTCCAGCCTTGATTTTCACAAAGACCCTGAGCTTGGGTTGCCTTGTATGATTAGGGGGAGGAGGGACAGATTGCAGACACAGTCAGTTGGGAGGAGAGGCTGGACAGTAATCAGCGGCCGGTGTCATTTCATGGTTTTAGGAAATGGGGAGTCGCACATGAGAGTTGGGTAAGAGTGATCGGTGTTTTGTGGTCAGAAATTAAGGTCTACCTTCGTCTCTGGTGTTCAGTAATAAATATCTATTTGAGACCCTTCATTGGGCAGAGTATGGCTGCAGGATTTCTTTCCTTAATATTGCAGACGAAAGATAATAGCAATTAAAGATATTTATAGTTAATTTCGATGGCACAGCACGTACACTCAATATCCTACATTTGAGACAAATATCTTGCATTTGTTTAACAATACAAAGTGTTGTTCTAATTCAGTAATGGTAACTTGATTATAATAAATCCACACCAAGCTGAAAGTGGGCACTAAAATA
>NW_025212104.1:7815-10907 GCF_004010195.1 Chiloscyllium plagiosum
TGTGTACTGTGTGTCTCTGTGTGGGTGCAGGTCTGGCAGTCTTTGTGGTGCTTAAAGTGATGCAATGCCACCCTCTGCTGGCCTCCACACGCCACTGCACAGGCATTGGCAGAGGGTGAAAATCAGCAGGGATTCATTCAGAGAGGGGGAGGGAGACGGCAGCTGCTCACAGCACCATCCAAAATTATGTCTTATCCATGTACTGATCTAAATGTCCTTTAAACATTGAAACTGTCCCTGCTTTCACCACTTCCTCTGGAAGTTCATTCCAAACATAAGCCAGCTTCTGTCTAACATAAGTACCTCTCATGACTTACGGAAATCTTTTTTCCTCGCACCTTCAAAATCCCTCAGTTTTGAATCCCCAGCTCTAGAGAAAAGACATCAGCCCTTCAGCTTCTCTGTAACCCTCATTATTTTATAATCCTCTGTAAAGTTACCGCAGAATCTCATATTCTTCAGTGAAAAAAGTCCCAGCCTACGCAGCCTTTCCTTATAGCTCACTCCCTCCTTTCCCAGCAACATCTAGGTTAATCTCTTCTCAATCCTCTACAGCTTAATAATATAAACGTCAGTAATATCAAAGTGAATAGTCAAGATATTTTCTAAGGGTATGGGGAGTCCAAAACTAGACGACATAGGCTTAAGGTGAGAAGGGAAGCATTTAAAAGTGACCTAAGTGGCAGCTTTTTCACCCAGAGGGTGGTGTGCCTATGGAATGAGCGGGCAGGGTGACCAGACTGGACACAGTATTCCAGAAGAGGCCTCACCAATATCCTGTACAACCTCAACATGACGTCCCAATTCCGATACTCAAAGGTCTGTCCTATGAAGACATGTGTGTTAAACACCTTCTTAACCACACTATCTCTTTGAGATGCAAATTTTAAAGAATTATACCCGACGGCCTAGGTTTCTGTACTACAGCACTGCCAAAGACTCTACTTTTAATTGTATAGGTCCTGTTGTTGTTTGATTTACCAAACCCAATACCTCGCATTAATCCAAACTAAACTCCATGAGCCACCCCTCAGCCCAGTGAGTGATATTACTGTCACCTCATCCCCCCCCCCTTCAATTTTAAAACGCCCATCCGTCTCCAGGATGCCTACACACTCCAGCCTTGATTTTCACAAAGACCCTGAGCTTGGGATGCCTTGTTTGGTTAGGGGGAGGAGGGACAGATTGCATACACAGTCAGTGGGGAGGAGAGGCTGGATAGTAATCAGCGGCCTGGTGTCATTTCATGGTTTTAGGAAATGGGGAGTCGCACATGAGAGTTGGGTAAGGGTGATCGGTGTTTTGGGGTCAGAAATTAAGGTCTTCCTTCGTCTCTGGTGTTCAGTAATAAATATCTATTTGAGACCCATCATTGGGCAGAGTATGGCTGCAGGATTTCTTTCCTTAATATTGCAGACTATAGATAATAGCAATTAAAGATATTTATAGTTAATTTCGATGGCACAGCACGTACACTCAATATCCTACAGTTGAGACAAATATCTTGCATTTGTTTAACAATACAAAGTGTTGTTTGTAATTCACTAATGGTAACCTGATTATAATAAATCCACACCAAGCTGAAAGTGGGCACTAAAATATTACCCAAAATCTGGGATGGTAGTGTGGTGGATAGTGTCCCTGTCTCTGAGCCAGAGCTCTGGATTTGATTCCAATTCCTGAACTTGTATGGTAGTGTTCCTAGCTCTGGGCTAGAAGGCCTGGATTCAAGCCTGCCTGTTGCAGAGGTATGTCCCAGCATGTCAGGATAGTCTGATGAACAAACACACAGGAGAATACTGTTACAGTTTTATGGGTATTGCTGAGTGATGCTAGTATCCCTACCTCCGGGCACAAAGGTCCAGGTGCAAAGGCCATAGAAGTGTCTCAGGATACATCTGAACAAACTGATTAAAATGGATTTAGAATTGTGACCTGATGGAGGAGGAAGAGGTGTCAGTATTGCATTTCAGAATTTAGGCCCAGGATGACTGAAAGTACAGCCATTCGTGTTGATTGGGGTCACATTTCGCAGCAGTAAAGGTTTATAAAATCGGAACGGTCTTGGATAGGGTGAGTAGTCAGGGGTTTTTCCCCAGGTTAGGGGCGTCCAAAACTAGAGGGCATTGGTGGAAGGTGAGAGGGGCAAGGTTTTGAGGAGGCGTAGAGGGCACCATTTCACACAGAGGGTGGTGTGCGTATGGAATGAGCTGCCAAAGGAAGTGATGGAGGCTGGTACACCTACAGCATCTGGGTACTGAGAGACCTGGCGAGCTTTTCTACCAATTTCTGTATTTGTTTAAAAAATGCATTCAGTTTAACACAGGTATTCCGAATAAATTAAACATTTTTATCTTTTTAATGACGCAGGGACATATAAACATATTTCAAATTGTCCGAGACCATTTTCTGCGAAGGGTATGGCTCTGTGTATGACAGCAGCAATGATTCACCTACATGGAACAGAGAATGTGATGGAGACATAGTTTGGACAATGTACAAGGAGTCCTCACATGGTCTAGTTTGGGAGAGGATGACATTACTGTGTGATTCAATTCAGAGAGGGAGAAAATGTAATCTGCCTGAGAAGGAATGACCTATTGCACTCTCCCTCTTTCATTATTCCTCATCACAGCAATGTGTGCGAGCTAAAACAAACCTCTACAGTCATCGTTACCATTCTTATTTTTTATGGAATCTGTGCAGTGTAGAAACATGCCCTTCGACCCTACAAGTCCATACCAACCTTCCCAACCCATTTCCGGATATTTACTCCTGACTATTGCAAATAACCTAGAAATCCCTGAACACTATAGACAATTTAGCATGACCAATCCACCGAACCTACACAGTTTGTGGTAGGAAAGTGGATCACCCATTAGAAGCTCACACAGACAAGGGGAGCATGTGCAAACTCCACACAGACAATAACCCAAGGTTGGAATCGACCCCAAGTCCCTGGTGCTGTGAGGCAGCAGTGCTAACCACCGTGCTACCCTTTGGATGATCCCTAACCAGAATTCACTGGAATCTACTCAATGCCTAAAGCAAAGGGAATTCAGCCAAATCCAAACTCTCCCAGGATGAAATCC
>NW_025212104.1:11598-25055 GCF_004010195.1 Chiloscyllium plagiosum
CACCACCCTCTGTGTGAAGTACTTACCGCGTGTATCCCCCTTAAACTTTCCACCCCTCACTTTGATAGCACGACCTCTCGTTATTGAATCCTTCACCATGGGAAAAAGCTTGTCTCTGTCCACCCTGTCTATACTCTTCATGATTTTGCAAATTTCAACAGGTCCCCCCCCCCAATCTCCTTGTTTCTAGTGAAAATAAACCTAACCTACTCAGTCTCTCTTCAACGCTAGTATTTCATTCCGATTGGTAGACAGATTAGTAAGTTTCAGTCACATGGGATACAGAAGACGCTAGTCACAATTGGCTTGAAGAAAGAGGGATATTTTCTAGACTGGAGGCATGTCAGCAGCAGTGTGCTGCAAGAAACAGTACTGACTTCACTGCATTTTATCATTTATGTAAAGGATTTAGATGTGAATATTGGGGCCATAGTTAGTGAGTTCACAGATTACATCAGAACGGTGGTGTAGTGGCTTACTTCAGAGTACAACGAGACCACAATTAGATGGGACAAAGGGGCAAGGAGTGACAGATGAAGTTTAATTTAGATAAATACGACGTTTTGCAATTTGGGAAGGCAAATCAGGGCAGAAATTATACACTTAATGATAAGGTCCTGCGGCGTGTTGTGGAACAAAGGGACATAGGGCTGCAGGTACATTGTTCCTTGAAGGTGGAGTCGCAGGTAGACAGTGTGGTGCTGAACACATTTGGCACATTTGCCTTAATCAGTCAGAGCACTGATATAGGAGTTGTGGTGGTATGTTGCATCTGTACAGGATGTTGGTGAGGCCACTTTAAGAATACTGCGTGCAACTCGGTTTTCTGCAGAAATGACTTACACAGCTGTTCCAGGCCTGGAGGTTTGAGCTTTAGGGAAATACTGATTAGTTTGAGGTGTTTCCACCTGGGGTGTCAGAGGGTGAAGGGTGACATTATAGAAGTTTATAAATTCATCAGGGGCACGGATATTCTGAACAGCCACGTTCTGCTTTCCAGGATAGGGGAGTCCAGAACAGGAGAGCTTAAGTTGGAGGGGCGAGGGCGAATGATTTAGAAGGGACCTGAAGTTAAATGTTTCACACAGAGAGTGGTGTGTGTACAGAAACTGCTGTCAGAGGAAGTGGTGATGGCGGTTACAATCGCACATTTTCAAAATATCTGAAATAGGAGGGATATTTACCAAATGCTGGAAAATGGGACTAAATCAGATTTGATACGGGTCTGTTTCCGTTCTGCATGAATCTCTTATTCTGTAAAAGGGATGATGAAAAATTCTGAAAGGGCCATTCAAGTCGGAATTCTCTTCACTTGAATTTTATCGTGCCTCTAAGTTCACATTGATTGAAAGCTGAGTTAGTTAAATATTTGACAGAGAAGTGAGTCATGCACAATGGGACACAGACAAGAAAGTGGGGCTGAGACCACAACCTAATCAGCCACAATCTTAGTGCCTGGTGGAGAAGGCTCAAAGTATCTAATGACCCACTCCTGCTCCTCAGTCCCATGTTTCTGTGTTCCATTCAGCCCCTCATACCTGCTAAACAGGAACAGTTGGAGGCTACGTACTCCTATAATATGGTGCAAAGAAACAGAGGAGACCATTCAGCCTCTCAAGACTGTTACACACGCTTTGAGGTGATTTGAGAAATGCAATTGGAAAACACAGACTGGGTATGAAAGAGGCCTCATCTCTCTTCAGAGAGTTTTCCCTCTCTGCAACTTGTGCTTCATTTGTTGGTCATGTTGTAGACCCAGATTCACTGAGAATGCAGCCACTATACCGCACCCAGCGATGGTTCACAAAATTCTCTGGGCTTCCTGAATGCAAAATTTAATAACAAACATTCATTAAAATAATTCCCACTAACTTTCCAATAACAGAATGGGAGAACATCAGAAGCAGGGGCAAGTCGTTCACTCCCCAAGCCTGCCTTGTCCTTCACTAAGATTGTGGCTGATCTGCTCTCGGTCTGAAATCCTCTTTAATGCCCAATTCCTCATAGCCGTCGCCTCTCTGACAGGTCAATATCTATCTACCTCCTCTTCAAATACTTTCAGTCATCTTGCTCCCCAACACTCTTGAGAAGAGAAATCCTGGCATCCAACACCACCTGTTTGAAGAAAACACTTACTGCTCCTGTATCATGGATTATTGATATGAACAAAAGGGGTTGACACACGGGTTCAGGTAAAAATGACCGGCCCTGATATCAAAGCAGTGGTTAACTTCTGTTGACATCAAGGAGCTTAACAAAACTGAACTTAATGGAAATCAAAGTAAACTCTCCAGTGTTTGGAGTCAAACATGGCACAAAGGAAGATGTTCATCATCTCAGTCCTATTTCACCTCTGTGGGAGATCCTCAGGGTAGCTTCATCTTCACAAACATCTTCAGTTGCTTCATCAATGTCTCCCCGTCCCCAACCTCTCCACCATAAGATCAGAAGTGCGGATGGTCATTGAAGATTCCACAATGTTCAGAACATTTTATGCCCTCCATTGAGACTTGTGCTGTTCAAATGTCTGTAACATTCATGTAAAATCACTGCCTGACACTGCCACAGTAAAACAAGAGTTCATTAGCACCTAACGTTGGTTTCACAGGAATATGAGGAAGCCATTCAGCCCATTGAAACTATTGGAGAAGAAGAGGGACAGCCCATTCAGTGGCTGCAGCCTATTACTCAGTAAGGGAAGGAGTCTAGTGTGATGGGCCACACCAGAACCCCTCGAAAATATTTGAAGGCGGTAGCCTTGACTGTAATGTTTTCGTATTTTAAAGGAAATGTAAACTGTCTGTTCCAGATGTAATGTTACTGGTCAAACTACTCGGTGTGAAGCAAAACACCATTTATTTAAACACGGAAGATTAAATAAAACTAAAGAAAGAGGAATTTAGAATAACATAATTCGATAGGACAACTTAACAGAATAATAGATCTAGGAGCTATTACAAATGAACTAGTCCAACATAGGAAATTCCCATAAACACAGCCCTTGGCAAAAGGAACATTCAGGAATTGGAAACAGCATCAAGAGAAAAGTCAGAAAGAGTAGCAGCCAGGAGACATTCCCTGAAGCTTCCACCTCTGTGGAGACCACTATAGTTTTTGATGTTACTGAGAAACCAAAACCCAGTGATCCTAATCTGTGAGAGCTGGCCACACCCATTCAGGTTGCATAAAAATAAACGTAAGGACTTGCTAGCTGTTTACGCAAGTGGTCTTAACTAGCCAGCTTGGTAACGATCGTTCAATCTCTCTCATAAAAGAAACCAGGACAAAACAAATCTCTTAAAGCTGCAACACCATCACACTTGTCAGTACATCGAGCTGTCAAACAGGAACCAGGGAAACCCAGTCAGGCCCTTGGCCCTGTCCAATCTGACAAGGAAGAAGCCAATCAGTCCCTTTAGTCACTTATACAAGAACAGTGGAAGGCCATTCCCACTTCAATACACTTACACGGGGGCAGAATGTGGTAATTGATCCTGATTCCTGATGAATATCTTACGCCCGAAACGTCGATTCTCCTGCTTCTCGGATACTGCCTGACCTGCTGTGCTTTTCCAGCAATCGAATCACTACTCTGATCTCCAGCATCGGCAGTCCTCACTGTCTCCAGATTGTTGCTCTAACATGATGACCAAGTGGAGCAGAGGCTGCACAGACAGACTGCTCCACGTTGTTCCTCCTGGCTCCGTTGCTTATCATACACACGTGGGACTTTAACATGGTTTTCTAGCGTGAGCAGGGAAGCCATATGTCTTGTGTGAAGTCTCAAGAAGGCATATTTCATCTCCAAGAAGACAGCCTGGTGTTCTCCATGCAGGGCGGAAGCTGGTGAGTATGGCTACCTATTCCAGATAGAAGGTATTTTGGCTGCTGTTGTGGATTGGGGCAACATGGCGTTCTATATGGCTTCACACGCTGACTAGACAGTAATGTGGGGAGAGTTAATTTAGGCATATAAACTATTAGGAAAGTCACATTAGACTGATAAATGGACTCTCTAAGTTCAAGTAATGCTGATCTTGTCGAGTACACGTCCTGTTCAGTGCAACCCATATGCCTTACTCTGTATAAGCCTATTTCCACCCTATGATCTGTCTGGCCATGCTTACTATGATCTTCCTCCAGTGCTCATAAATAAAGTTTTCCCCTGTACTGAGGTACACGTGGCAATAGATCAAACCAATGAATCCTGGGTAAAGTATGGAATTTCTCTCCCTGTCAATGTATCTTTTGGAAATAAGTGATCGCTGCCACTTCTCGTGTTTCAGCATCACCATTTCTTCGTCTCTCACAGCTCTACAGATTAAACACTCAGCTTGTTTACTCTATCCTCATGTTACAATCATCCGTGTCTGTAGTAAGGAGATAATTCCTTACAAAGGAGACCAAATCTGTACAGAGTGACCCTAATACTCTCTCAGCAAGGCTCTACAACAGCATGAAGATAGCTATACTTATGTACTCGAATCATCTTACAATGAAGGACAGCATACCATTCACTGCACCCATTACTTACACAGGGTTTGATTCAGACCGGTCAGCATAAACTTGTGAGTGGGACATCATGCTTCCCAAATTAGTTAGAATCCTTTAGTGAAGTGACCAAGAAGATTGATGAGGGCAGCGCAGTAAACGTAGTCTCTATGGATTTCAGTAAGGCCTTTGATAAATTTCCACCTGGCAGGCTGGTCTGGAAGGTTCCATCACGTGGAATGCTGGGGGGACAGACCAATTGGATACATAGTTGGCTTGATGGTAGGAAGCAGAGTGTTTAGTGGAAGGATGCTTGTCAGTCCGGAGACTGGGTCCATTGCTGTTTATTATCTATGATTTGGTTGAGAATGTACAAGGCATGATTAGTAAGTTTGCAGGTATCACTAAAATATTTGGTAACGTGATCCGTGAGGAAGATTATCAGAAATTGCAGCAGGTCCTTAATCAGGTGGGGAAGTGGACCGAGAAATGGCAAATGATATTTAATATAGATGTGTGAGGTCTTGCATTTTGGAAACGCAAATCCAGGTAGGGGTTTCATGGTGCCTGGGAGGCTCTTAAGGGGTGTAGTAGGCAGAGAGACCTTGGCGTTCAGTTGCACGGTTCCCTGAGAGTGGAGTCACAGGTAGACAGGTCAGTGAAAAAGGCATTTGGGACACTGGCCTTCATCAGGCAGGACATTGAGTATAGAAGTTGGGAATTTATGTTTCAGTTACACAGGACTTTGGTAAGGCCGCACTTGGAGTATTGTGTTAAGTTTTGTCAACTTGTTATAGGGAGGATACAATGAAATTAGAAAGAGTGCAGAAGAAATTTACAAGGACATTGCCAGGACCCAATGGTCTGAGTTATAGGGAGAGGTTGGCCAAGCTAGGACCTTTTCTTTAGAGTGGAGGAGACTGAGGGGGGAACCTTATTGAGCTGTATAAGATCATGAGGGATATGGATAGAATGAAAGTTCTCAGTCTTTTCCAAGGTATAGAAAATCTAGGACGAGAGGGGATCAGTTAAAGGTTAAAGAGGAAGGAATGAAAGGGAACGTGAGGGGCCACTTCTTAACACAGAGGATGATACGTGGATGAGCTGCCAGCAGATGTGGCTGAGGGGGGTACATTAACAACATTTCAAAAGCATTTGGATAAATATGTGGATAGGAAAGGACTGGAAGGATATGGGCCAACTGCAGTGAAATTGGGTTAGCGTGGAAGGACATTTACAAGGTGGAGTCAAACCCCTCTGTTAATTAAAACCAATCACCCAGAATAGCTCGCCTCACCTCATAATCTGTTAAAATATGAGTGACACAGATCTCCTACATTCCACTATTTAAACAAACTTTGCAAGTTAGTTTCTTAACTTTAAAAGTGAACACTGAACAACAACTATTCACAAATCAAAGTCCCGCTTGTCTTAACTACTTACTATCTGACTCCAACTCTGTAAAAATATGCTGTTCCAACAACCCACATATTAAACATTACAATCTCAAGAGCACCCAGTCTTCCCCGCTGTGTTCACTCTTCCAGCTGCTGATCTCCAGGGTCATTTTTTTTACGCAAGCAGGTTTTACATGAACATGTATCTTTGATAGGGAGTGTTTGAGATGGTCAGTTAGCACTCCTGCTCTACAGCAGTTCCTCTGCTGTTGGATGGCATGAACTAGTGTTCAAAATGCTGGGTTTATGTACTTCCCATGATACAATAATTCTCATAATTTGATTGATTTCCAGGAGTAAAAACAATAATATTCAAATTCCTTTGGTTTCTGGTATGCTGAGTATTATTTAAACTCCTTGATTGCATTTGAATTGCTGTCAAAACAGCAATCAAAACTCAGCCTTCCGTTTCCCAGCTAATTGTTACATTTGGAACAGTCTAACCTTTAGCTGGCATCTGTGGCTGTAATTTTCTATTCAGCAAAACCTATTCTGTCTTAAAGTGAACAGACATGATTTCGGCTTCATAACAACTCTCCCTTCAGAATTAAAACGCACCACCAAAAGATGGGTTCATTTCTTTTCCTCTAATTCTTAATCCCATTATTATGAAATACAAAAGTATTAATCTCAGTTATACCATTCTGCACACATATATAACACTGGAATAAGTCAAATCTTATCTACACTGTTTCCTTTAAATCCACAATAACACATCTGCTATAACATTTTTCGGGCCCACTGCATGTGCATTTTGTAAGTTTAAAGTCGGTAACATGAGACTCCAAAGAAATGGTCTCATATTTTGGTCTTAAATATCCCAAAAGGTCCGAGAGGATTGTCGTTGTTGTCCACAACCGTCTCCGACAATTTGTCATATAAACATTAAAAAATTGTCAGGCCAGTACGAAACTAAATCAATCTTTTTCAATAATGGAGATTTTGTATTTTGTCTTGTGGATATTGCGTTTTTTCGACAAATAGCCAATTAGCCATTCAATTCCATCATCATCTTTCTGTAACAATACATCTACGACCCCTATATCCTGATCATCAGACACAATTTTCAAGAGATTTCAAAATATTTGGTGCAGTTAAAACTGGTGCGGTGATTAATCCTGCTTTAAAATTCTCAAATGCCTCCTGGCCTTGTTCTGTCCACCACAATTCTGTGTTCTTAGTTAGTACATCCACCAGTGGTGCCAATACGCTGCTGGCATTTGGAACAAACTTATGATAGAATCCACTCAGTTCCAAAAATCAAAGGACTTCGTTCTTCGAGGATGGTCCTGGAAGTTCCTCAGTGTCCTTCGTCTGTGTGTGCCCTGGGATCAACCTCCCATGTCCAATGTAATGTCCTAAGAACATCACCTCTAACTTCGTGAATTCTGTTTTCGTTAAGTTTTTTTTTTAGCCAAGTTTGCTTCTTGTAATCGTTCAACATGCTGTGCCAACTGTAACGTGGGAGATAGATAAGCTGCATAATCTGTTCATCTGGCCACAACTTTATTCCTGAGTCTTAAATGTGGCTGAAGCATTATTCATTCACATGACACACTCGATAACGTTTTTATCATATCCAGTATCGTTACCAGATAGTTTAACTGACTCAACTTTTTTTTTTTAATTTGAAAGGGGCCACTAAACCTGGCTTTGAAGGGATTTCGTACCACTGGTGGCGATACTAATACGTCATCCTCACAGGAAATCATCAAAGATTTAGAGTTTTTATCTGTCACCTGCTTTACTCTATGCTGTGCCCTCTTCATGTGCTGTTTCTCCAACTCACCTATTCCGTCTAATCTCTCCCTCACCTCACATACATAATCCAAGTGTGAGCTCCCCAACTTCGGTCCTGTCAATTTATATTTAATTAATTTCAAATGACCTCTCACTTCATGTACGAATATTAACTCAAAGGAAGTAAACTGAGTAGATTTATTAAGGACATCTCCAATGGTATTCAATTTAAAGGGATACCTTTATCGCAAGCATTCAGGCAATCGTGACAGTATGCTGTTAACATGATCTTCAGCATCTGATGCTAACTTTCTAAGATTCCATGGGATTCAAAATGGGACACACTTGATTTGAAGTGCTGTATGCCTAAGCTATCCATGATTTACTTAAACAGCTGAGCGGTAAAATGAGACCCTTGGTCTGACTGAATCTCTCTGGGCAGCCCACAGCGAGTAAAGAAAGCTACCAACTCCTTCATCTGCCTTTTTGTCTTAACACTTCGTAATGGAATTGCCTTTAGAAATCTGGTAGACACATCTATCATGCTCAGCAAATATTGGCTTCCACTTTTATTTTAGAAAGGGGAGCTGTACAATTAATCATAACCCACGTGGAAGGTTCTTTGAATACAGGAATTGGTAACAAAGGTGCTGGTTTTAATACTGCCCGTGACTTTTCTAATATTTGGCATGGATGAAGTACAACAAAAATGAACCATGTCATTGTGCATTCCAGGCTACAACAAATGCTTTTGTACCTTGGTCTAAGTCTTCCGTACACCTAGGTGACTGCCAGCAGTTATTTCATGTGCTACCCGTAACACTGTATGCAACCGGTAACACAATCTGGTGCACTTCGGCCCATTCCCCTTCTGCACTAACCTATCGTGGTCTCCATTTTAATTTTAGGATTCTATTTTTAAATTAATAACGCTTGACAATATGTTCTGATTCCTTTTCTGTGTGTGAATATGGTTGTAATTCCATTCGCCTTTCAGGAATAAACACCTCTGCCTGGCCATCTGCCTGGCCCTCTGCCTGTTCATGTTTTGTTTCCTGCACCGTGACATCAAACAGTGTGTCAGGTAACTGCACATCAGCTCCTTCGTCTTTTTTTTTTCGTTTTTCCTTCCTGCTGTAACTTATGACAATGGGATCTTGTTACTACACAGCCTGGAAAAATTCCTCGTTATTTTTCTTTTCACTCTCCAGTTCCCTCGTCTGCCATTGGCTTCTCCACCACAAGGGGTGCCTCTCCCACCTTGGCTCCTGCTAAATCGTTCCCAAGAACAAACTGTATTCCTGGAACGGACAGTCTCTCACTCACTCGCACTGTCACTTCCTCAATCCTGATTTGGCACTCCAACCTGATGTTAGACAAGGGAATGCTTAATTTCTGTCTCCATTCCACAGATTATCACCATGTCAGGAAGAGTGAAAATACTTCTATCTCTTACTATTAGAAGCTGAGAAAAAGTGAGGACTGCAGATGCTGGAGATCCGAGTTGAAAAATGTGGCGCTGGAAAAGCACATCAGGTCAGGCAGCATCCGAGAGGTACAAGAGTTGACGTTTCAGGCACAAGTCCTTCACCAACAATGTGGGGGCAAGGGAGAGGAAAGGGGGCCAAGAAATAAACAGGAGGGTGGGGGTGGAGCTGGGTGGAAGGTAGCTTGGAAGGCGATAGGTAGATGCAGGTGGGGGTGATGGTGGTTGGTTGGCGAGGAGGATGAAGTGGGTAGGTGTAGGACAGCTGGAACCCTCAAAATATACAGCATCAACATCGACTTCACCAATTTCCAAATCTCCTCTCCCCAACCTCATCCCAGATCCAAACTTTCAAATTAGCACCGCCCTCTTGAATGTTTTAATTGTCCATCTTCCCACCTATCCATTCCACCCTCCCCTCCGACAGATCACTGTCACTCCCACCTACAACTTCCCATCGCCTTCCCAGTGACCCTGCTGCCAGCCCAGCTCCTACCCTCCTATTTATCTTTCAGCCCCCCTGTCCCCCCACCACATTCCTGATATGGGTTTATGCCTGATATTCGACTTTCCTGCTGTTTGGATGCTGCCTGATCTGTTGTGCTTTTCCTGCGTCTCACTTCTCAACAATTAGAGACTGAGCAGATCCCGTATCTCGCAAATTGTAACCTCTTGTTTCCTCCCACCCCGCCGTCCTTTCTGAGTAATGTTTATCCACAGAGGCAAATTCTTTATAGAGATCAGGCACAGTCTCCATACCCAGACCCTGCCTCAGCTGAAAATTCTCCTGCAGCTCATCGGCTCTACTTGGGGTCTCCTTTACCAGTTTCACTAATGCCACTGGCTTAGCCTCTTTTACCACATCTTTTCCCATCCGTCATAGGATGCAAAAACCTCCCAGAAGCTAAATTTCATCTCATGGACCAATGCATATTGACCTGCCATTTCTGCCGCGCTACTCACTTCTTGAACTTTCTATACATTCACATGAATTCTTACCATCTCTGGAAGTCAGTTCTTAAACACCTCCTTCGTGCCTCACAGGGCTTATCCATATATAAGGCCTGCACCCATCTATCAAAATGACTGTGTTTAATTCTTTCAAACTCAACATAACTCTGATCTGGTTCCATCTCTATATTTCTGAACTTCCATTTATATGCTTCTCGTACCAATTCATAAGAACTCAAAACAGCGTGTTTGACATCTGCATAATCTGTTGATACCTCATCTGATAGCGCTGCACACACCTCACCAGCTTAGTCTGAACTAGCATTACCCACAAGTTCACTGGACATACCATCTGCCGAGTCAGTTTTTCGAATGAAATAAAAACGGTTTTGACATTTTTCTCACCGAAATATGGCAATATATTAACATAATTGTATACATCCCTACATCCTCCCTTTATCTTCATTCTGTTAATTTAACTTTCTTACGTAATTTCCAACTTCTGAATTTCAAATTCTATCTCTTTCTTTTTCCTCTCTTCCTCTTTCTCTTTTCTCTCTCTCTCTTTCTATGTCTTTCCTTATCTTCTAAGGTCAGTTGCCACATTTGCAATTGAAGTTTTTTTCTCACTCGACTGCAGTTAACTGATACACCGAAGTGCTTGACCAACTCCATTACAATTTCAGCTTTCCTTTTGTCCCTGGTGAAATCCAATTCTAATCTACTTGTTAATTCTAAAAGTATGCCCTTCCTCTGTCTTTCTAAACTTACGTGGCAAATTTGGGAATCATATTCAAAACCCAGAAATTCTTTATGAATGTTAAAAGCCATTTTTTTAAATTTAAACAGCCACAAGGATAAAAAATTAAATGAATTTTCTCTCCTGCTTTATTTGAAGATCTAGGTCACCAACTGCCAAGTGATGGAATCTGCTGGGACCTTTTGTACCCCAAATCTGTTAAAATCTGTCCTAATCCCATACGACAAGCCCTAAAGCTGTTATGATGTCGATGTCGAACCTCTCTGTTAATTAAAACCACGCACCCAGAAAAGCTCACCTCGCCTCGTAATCTGTTAAAACATGAGTGACAGAGAAGTCCCAAATTCATCTATTAAAAGAAAAAATAGCAATTTATAAGTATGTAAGTTAGCTCGCTGAGCTTGGAGGTGTGTTTTCAGATGTTTTGTTACCATGACGAGGTAACATAATCAGTTAGAGTCTCCGGTGACCCACTGGTGGTATTTCCCGGCTCTCCATTTATAGATTTTGGTTTCTTAAGTTGGGCGATGTCATTTCCAGTTCTTTTTTTCAAGGGAAAGTAGATAGGATCGAAATTGATGTGGTTATTAATGTACTTCTGGTTAGAATGCCATGCCTCTACGAACTTTCATGCGTGTTATTTGTTTCGCCTTTCCTACAATGTGTGTGTAGTCCCAGTCAAAGTGGTGTCCTTCTTTGTCTGTATGTATCGAAACTAGTGATAGTGGGTCATGTCCTTTGGTGGCCAGTTGGTGTTCATGTATCCTGGTAGCACGACAACAGGACAGTTTGAAATGGTGGAAAAATGATTTCATATACACTGTTTAATCAGTGTGTGTTCAGATAAGGAAGATTGTTCATATGTGTACAACACATTATGAATGAACAATGGAGACACAGTTAACGAAAAATAGTGCACATGATGTATAACATTTATAAAGCATTAAAGCATTATTTGATCCTCATCTGAAGTGATATGTTCCCCTTATCTCAAAGTTCCCCCTATTTCTGGGATTCCTTAGTCTTGCCTATCATTCTTATCAGGATGTGTGTTATAAATCTTGCTTATGGTATCTCAACTTATTTCAGTTAATCCCCTTTCTACCAGGAATTCAATATATTGGCCTGCTGGGTCTTTCCAAAGCTACTGTCTGTCATATTATTGGAGAGAAATATTCTGGCATCAGACCCAGCATTTGAACATATTCCTCTGTTGTAAATGCACTGTACAAAGGACCACAGCACGCGGGAATTGCCAAAACATTGAGGGATTTATATCTAATTCTTTCAGAAATCTAGTTTTCTCATTTTTCTTATCTTCACATCTACATCCTATCTCTCGTTCTCTCTTTGTATCTAGTTAAGAAATCCACCAATTATTCTTTGTGTCCCATCTCTCAAACGTCCTTCTTTCGGTTTATATCTATTGCTCTTTCCTTGATGTAATGTGATTATAATTGAGCAATTTACCTACAAAGACATTCGGGAGGAGATGGCCAGAGTTAATTGGAAGAGAAGCCGAGCAGGGAAGACCATGGAGCAGCAATCGCAGGAGTTTCTGGGGATAATTCGGAACATAATGAAATTCATCCGAAAAAAAGATGAAACATATTCATGCGAGAACAAGGCAGCCATTAATGATAAGGCAAATAAGGGACAGCATCAAACCAAAAGAGAAAACATACAATATGGTGAAGATGTTTGGGAATACAGAGACTTCATTGGCTCTGGAACGACATAAGGCTGGCTTCACTGACACTACCGAGCTCTTAATCATGGTCAGGGAGAGAAACAGAAGGAAATACATTCACTTTAAGACCGAAGATGGCATTAATGAAGGAAAAAGATTCAGATGAAATAAACAGTTGAATTAAAATCATTTAAATGCTTTTGTGGAATGTGTCAGATTGAAAGCATGACCCGGGGAGAGACCCTCAGCAGAATGAGAATTTTAGAAGATGGAAGTACTCCTACATCAGAAACCAGAGTTGGTCACTGAATACAGGGCTGATGGGTGAATGGGTCTCAGTGAGAATTGAGGGATAGACAGCAGAATTGCATTGCAGATATTGCAGTTCAAAACTGCGTTTTCATATAGTGCTATAGACCCCAGGAGCAGGAGAAGCAGACCTGCGTTCGACAACAACCTGTAACTTTTTTGCCGAGGATATTCCTTCAGTCTGCCATTATCAACACGATCTATGGCTCAGTGACGAGTGTGGGTTAACATGTCAGGGTCAGAACCACGTGAACCTAAACCTGATGCTAACCCATTAAAGCTACCGCACTTGACCAACAGATCTGATCGAAGCTCTGCAGTCCTGCCACATTCAGTCACAAATGGTGATGGACGATTAAACAAACACACAGAGAAAGGGCTCCACAAACATCCCCATCCTAAATAACGGAACAGACCTGCACATCAGTGTAAAAGACAAGGATATAGTATCTGTACCGTCCTCAGCCAGAAGCGTTGAGTGCATGACCAACCTCACCCTCGCCATGATGCTCATAGAATCACAGATGTCAGTCTTCAACCAACTAACTCTGCAGGGGCATAGGAACCTAGACT
>NW_025212105.1:0-5877 GCF_004010195.1 Chiloscyllium plagiosum
GCATCATCTGGAGCGTCAATGGATCTATTGAAAGAGTCACCAGTGCGTAGATCTATTGAAAGCATACGGAGCACCACTGTGTTCATTGAGGAATACTGAATCTCAAGTTCCCTTAATCTTCTCTTGATATCATCAAAAGATTTTCTTTTCTGAATCACTGCCGCTGAAAAGACCTGGAAGAACATAATCCTGGAGCCCTCGTCGGATCTTTTCCCTGTGTTCTGGAAGCTTCCATAAGTCTTTGATTGTCTCTGCAACTACGTAATCGCACAAGGACAGGGTGAGGGCGTTGGTCTGAGTCTGACCTGCGCTCCGTAACCTGATGAACTGTCTCACTCTTCACCCGTCCCTCTTCAGCTTCGAAGTGAAGGAACACGGCAGCCAGTTCTCGAAAAAAACTCACTGGCTGAACACCTTATGTCTCCAGCAGACCGATGATATGAACATTCTTCATTCTGCCCTTGTTTTCGAGGTCGTCACCTTGTTCAGTTAAGGTAGGGACCTATTTTTCCAAGGGCGAGGATCCGCTCCTTAGAGGAATTGATTACAGACTCTGCCCCTGCAGTTTGACGCTTGACCTCATCCGTTCTGTTTCCAAGGCTTTCAAGTTGCTGCGCATGTTTTTGGAGCATGGCTGAGAGTGGTTCTATCCTCCTGCTGAACTTTTCTTCAATCATGCCTTCAATCATTTCATGTAACTTGGTGATCTCGGTGACCAAGACCTGGTGAATAACTGGGTCCATTGAATGAGCAGAGGGGGTTGCAGGTGCGGCCACAGGCATGCTGACAGCTTCTGACGGGTGCCCTGCGTGTTGGGACTTAGTCGATCCTTTCCCATGTTTTGTCATTTTCACTTGACAAATTGGCATTAGTAAGGATTCTGTTGACTTTTAAGTAAAGGACTGTGGTGGGGTGGGGTAGAGCATTGCTGTGATGCAGAGCTCAGCAAAGCAGACCTTCCAGATCGCTGCCATCTTGTTTCCCCTTTAAGACTTTATTGATGTTATCCATTTCGTTTAATTCCTGGATTTTCTCGAGCCGTGTCATTCTGAACCACTGTTTACAGTTTCCCCAAAACTGCACATTGCTGCTCGATAATCCTTGACTCCTTTGTGATTCGTGAACCTTGCCTCAAAAGTATTCAATATCTCTGCCTCCCATGTTCTGTGGGGAAGAGTGTCATAAGACTCACTGCACTCTGAGAAAACAAAAATAAACCGACTCATCAGTGTGTAAGATGAGCTTTATTTTTGCATTCGTATCTGAGCAAGGATATAGTAACACTGGAAGCAGTTCATAGATGTTTCACTTCATTTATTCCATGCATGAAGGGCTGATATTATGGCGACTTTAACAGGCTACCCTTGAAATGAGAGCTGATCTTATTGAAATATACAAAGCCTTGAGGCGAGTGCATCAGGTATATACCGACTGGGAGTTTGTATAGCCCAATCTTGATGCCGTTGTCATTGAACCCCAACAGTGTGGCAGCAGGACACCAACCCACCGGACATTATCCAATCCAGACCTGTCCCCCTACCCTATCCATGTAACCCTGCATTTCCCATGACTAACCCACTTAACCTACACATCCCTGGTCACACTGGGTAATTTAGCATGGCCAATCAAACTAAGCTGTATATCTTTGTCTGTGGGAGGAAACTGGAGAACTGGGAAGAAACCCACACAGACACAGGAAGAATGTTCAAACTCCACATAGAGTGTCGGACGAGGTTGGAATTGAGTTCAGCTCCTTGTTGATATGAGGCAGCAGTACTAACCAAAAATCTAAATGCTGCTCCGTTAGCCCTATTTGTTACCTACGGCTGACGAAAGAAATCTGCCTGACTTGTTCCTATCGCTAAACCTGACCCAGTCTGAGACCTTTATCATCGGTCATATCACTTAACCTGGTTACATTTAAAATTTGTTGTGAGCAGTGGAGGAACAGTACTAGAAAAGAAACTGTGACACCCTCCAACCACAGTCAGAGTCGGAGTGAGGAAAAATTCAGAAAGTGGGATTTCATTCAAGTGGGAATTCTCTTTCTCAGAAGTTTGGAATGGCTGAATGTTTATATTAATATTATATAATATTATATTATTTTCTATGGCTTTGTCTGATTTTCCGTAGACAGATGAATCAGGGATAATGCTGCATGGAGAGGAAAGTGCAGCTGGGAGCACAATGAGAGGAACCATGACCTTATTTACGAGTAGAGTAGTGTCAAAGGGCCGATTGGCCCACTCGTGTCCCTCAGCTCTTTGTTCTGATGTTCGATTCAACCCTTCGGACCTGCTACACACAGGCAGATCGAGGTCACGCTGATGGTTAAGTGTAGTTTCGGAAATGCACTTGGAAATTCCAGGCTTGGTCAGAAGTGACCCCCAGGCGCAATCCCTTTTTCCAGGCTTCCCACTCTGTAACTTCTGCTCTGGAATTGCTCTGAAGACTGCCCCATATCCCATCCAGGATTAACTCAGGCAAAGTTTCTCCTTTCACGAATGCAACATTGTCCAACACGACTTCCAGGAAAATAACTAATGACTTTCCAAAATCATAACATAAGCACTTAAGAAGTAGGAACATGAGTCGGCTATTCGGCCCCTCAGGTCTGAACTCTCATTCATTAAGAACATGACTGATGTACTTGCGGGCTCAACTCCACTTTCCTACTCAATTCCCTTTTTTCCTCCACAACTCTCTAGGTTAGGGAATTCCAGACGTTCACTACCTTCTGAGAGAGTACATCATTTTTCACCTCAGATTGCAATCGATGTTCCCTATTCGTTATCTACCGCCTGGAGTTCGAGACTCAGGGGAAAAACCTTCTCAGCATTTACCTTGACAACCCCCCTCTGTGGAGAAAGTGAGGTCTGCAGATGCTGGAGATCAGAGCTGAAAATGTGTTGCTGGAATAGCGCAGCAGGTCAGGCAGCATCCAGGGAACAGGAGAATCGACGTTTCGGGCAACCCCCCTCTGTATCTTGTACATTTCAGTAATATCACCCTCATTCATTTCAACCGCAATGAATATTCGCCTCACAATTTTAGATGTATTCAATAATTCAACCCTTTCATCCCAGGAAGCTGCCTTATGAACCAACCTAGTTACTTGCTGCATCCGCATGATGACATTATGATTCAAACACAGGAACACTCCAAACCCTTTGTACTTCTCCTTTTTTGGGGCATCCTCTTCATTAAATAACAGCCTGCATTTTGATTCTCAGTGTCATCCACAAACTCGGATATATATTGCACTCAGCTCCCGCCGTCAGGCTATCAGTATTAATTGTAAATAGTTGATCCCATTGGCCTGATATTTGTATCCAGTAGATACGTTTTTATCATAAAGATCCATTAATCCTGACTCTCCGATTTCCATGTGTTAAACAACTGTCATGCCATGCTAATATATTATTCATCATACTACGAGCCTCTGTCTTGTGTCAGAACGTTTATTTTGTGATATCTTGCGAAAACTTTCTCGAAAGCCTCATGTTGACCAGTGCCCTTTATCAAGTCTGCTTGTCATTTTCTCAGGGGTTCCTGATGAAGGGCCCCTGCCCGAAACATTTATTTTCCTGCTCCTTGGATGCTGCCTGAGATGCTATGCTTTTCCAGCATGACTCTAATCTTGACTTTCTCAGGGATCTCTAAAATATAATTTGTATGATTTTATGAACAAAAATAGTTTCCCCTTCATAAAACCATGCCAACTCTGCATTAAGCTTTTCTAAGTGTCCTGCAATTCCTTCCTTAATAACAGGCTCTAGCATATTCCCAGCAATAATGGTTTGTCTAAATTGTTCCTGCCTTCTGTCTCATTCTTTTCTTGAAGACAGACACCACATTGGAGGTTCTCCAGTTTCACTGGAGCACTCGTGCAATCCAGGGAGTTATGGAATATTTCACACAGTCCCACTAGTCACTCTGTAACAACTTCTTTTAGAATTAACTATGAATTACTGCTGACCTGCCTCCCCTTATTCTTATCTGTTAGTTAAAAACTTTGTTCCTTTTGTTAGAGACAGTTCCAGAACTTCCCTCCTATTACCATTTTGTTTGTACCATTGATATGCTTACAGTACTTTCCCCATAAGGAGTGATTTAAAATACTTGTGTAAATTATCTGTCTGTTCCCTGTGGCCAGTTCTCCAGTCACACCCTCCTAATGGCCTCAATGTACTTTCCTCACTTCACTTCTGCTTCAGCTCACACACAAATCTTCAAGCTTTTTTATGTAGCTGCGAAAGCTCATGATGCATGTTTTTATATTTCTTTCCTATTTATTACATCATATATTTTCGTACATTTTCCTCACTTTCTAGATTCATACAGTCATGTCGTGCACAAACAGACCATTTGGTCCAACTTGTCTATTCTGACCAGGATTTCTTAACTAAACTAATCCCATCTGCTTGCACTTGGCCCATATGCCTTAAAACGTTTCCCATTCGTATGTTGGTCCAAATGTTTTTGAAATATTCCAGCTGTACAAGCATCTACCACTGTTTCTCTGGCAGCTCATTCCGTACATCGCCCTCTGTGTAAAAAATATTGTCACTTTGTCCCTATCAAGTTTCCCCCTTCTACCTTAAAGCTATGCATTTGTATTTGAACTCCCCGAACCTGCAGAAAAGACCTGCGCTATTCATTCTATCCATGCCTCTTATGATATTATAAACGTCTAGAATGCCACCCCTCAAACTCGTACACTCCATCTGATACTAACTTCAAGATCAAACGTTTAACGATAAGCACTGCAAATTGGAAATAATATTAAAAATGACAGGTAAAGAAAACAACCTAAACGTCATACTGTTAGATTTGTTCTGTGTTACCAAACTAAGGCAGCATGAAGCTCTTACTCGTGCTAATAGGAGGTCAAACACCTGACTTCCATAGGATGAAGGCAGTGATGATATATACAATCAAAACGTATAGATCTAGATCAATTTAATACCACATTGTCAACATTCCCCCTTCTGTTCTCCCTATGACCTTGTGTGGTTGTGTCTTCTTTATCTTACACTCAGTTAGAGAGAACCCCTTTCCCCCATTCACACCTTAATTGAAACCCATCTTGCACCATCTTCTCGTTCACCACTGCTAATAGACTATTTATCTTTTGCCACGCCTTCTTTTCCAAATCATCCACCCCCCCATCTCCGGCAAGGGATTACAAAGCCCAGTTTCCAACCTTTTTCAGTTCTGAGCGAGTCACACTGGGCTTGTAACGCCAACTCTGTTTCTCTTCTCTGCAGATTCTGCCAGTCCTGCTGCGTTTCTCCAGAAACGAATAGGCACAGCAAAAATTTTCAATTAAACAAATAACTATGGATACTGGAAAAAATAAAAAAAAAATCTGGAGACAATGAGAGCTTTGTAGAGGGTCACTGGACCCGAAAGATTAACTCTACATTCACTACAGAAGATGCCGTCAGACGTGCTTAGTTTCTTCAGCAATTTCTATTTTTGAGCAAGTTCCAATGACGTGTATGAAAGCTGCTCAAACGCCCTGTCCAATTCGTAGCGCCCTACACTGGGAACTGAACGATAACTCAAAATTCACACATTCATTCGCTCAGAAACTGCATCACTGACACCACAGAGCTCTTAATCATGGTCAGGGAGAAAACCAGAGGGAAACACATTCAATTCAAACGCAGAAGATGGCATTACGAGAAAGGAAAAGATTCAGATGAATATGTTAAAGGGTTTGAGTAATGTAACAAATTGGAAGCATGACACCAAGGAGCGACCCTCAGCAGAATGAGAATATTAAAATGGAAATATTACCGTATCAGACACCAGGTGAGGTCACTGAGTGCACGGCTGATGGGTGAATGGGTCTCGATGTGAACTGGGGGA